>NC_068345.1:34299648-34458982 GCF_014633365.1 Diospyros lotus
GATATATTTATGTATTTGTGTGATGAGCTTGGGCTTAAGGTGACACCTATGCTTCAGCATTCAGCAACTACAAGGAAGTCTGCTATGGAGTCTGGTCTGAGGGGGCATGTGGAAGGATTGGCTTCAGACCAATCAAAGCAGTGATTGTATTTTTATGTTTGTGTATGCTGTTGTAGAGGATCTGTTTTATTGTAGGCGGTTAACAGAATTTGTTAGGTGGTTGAGGCTAGTATATAAGCTAGCCTCCTCATTGCTCTCGATATGCTTGAAATTCATTTCTTCTTTCAATACAATTTATTGAGGAATTTTTCTTCCTTTTGTTTTCTATTTTGTTCCACTGTGAAGCTCTCGCTTAACGCAGCATCTTCTTAGCTTGGACCTTCTCATTGCAAGGATAAATCGAGTATCCAGTTTCACTTGTTGAGCAAACACTTACTGCACCAACATAGATGGGTCCATTAAACTCTCCATCAGAGTGCTTTATTTGCTATCAATGACACCCTTGCTGCAAGGGTGCTCTTCATTCTCCTAATTAAGGATGCTCATGACACCACCACAGCTCTGCCAATGGAACTCTCCAGCTAGGCATTTAGTTTTCTATCAACTCCCTCTCCCCCCCACCCACGGCCCCCCCTCCCCCCTCACAAAACATGTAGAGGCAAGATCTCCACTTATGCTGCCTCTACCATGTTGAGTAGCAATCCAAAAGCTTGATTGTTGATATCCAACTGGAAGAACACTCCAACAACCTATGCTAATGCAGGGACTACATTGCCCTCTGCTGTTGGAGGCTAGAGATACACATTTTATCATGATCTTGCCCATTCTACCTTAAGGGAGCTCGATGTTGACCAGTAGGCACAAGAGAGTAAGCTCAACTAGAATGTGGATTTCTCTGCACCATGACCTAAGACAATGGTGGCACTACCACTACTACTTCCATCATAATAATGTCACTCTCTACAGGAGTGGTAGTCCACAATGAACTATACATATTTCTTGGACATGGGCATTTCGACTTGACCTTTTCATTATAAACAGGAGCTCTCAATCATCGTTGGAAAGGACAACTGCATCACAACAACCCTTCAATTTATCCTTCAGCGGATTCACAAGCTGTCTCTCTCCACTGCTACTCTTTCTAAAGTGAATCTATAGATTTCAACTTTGCCAAGATTTGTGTTGTTGACAGCTAGTGTAATTTCCAGCTGCTTTCTTCTGCCAAGTTATCACCAGCCTTCCGCAATATAGATTTCAACTTGTTTAGCTCCTTTGTTAAATCAGAGTCTACCATATCCCCATCAGATAACTTTCAACGTGGTAGTGTGCTTAACAGAAATCTTAAAACTAGACTTAAAACCACCGCCAGCAGTGATCTAACTTGTAAGGCTGGTTATTCATGCCAAATTTCTACACCATCTTATGTATACTATTTTGTAAGGAGAAGCAAACAAAATAACGCCGCAGAATAGAAATTCAGTGAAATAAAGCCGAGACCTCTCAGAAGCTGATGGATATACAACTCACCGTAGAGAAGTTTTTCAGCAAAGATGCACACTCCTCCTCAACTGCAATTTGCCGCTCCAAAGCCTCCCGTATCTTAGAATCGATAGCATCACAATCCGCTTCGGCATGTCTGAGGGCAACGGCCAATTGTTCCTTGTCCGTCTCTGCATGTGCAAGGCTCTCACTAACCCTCTCTGCAGTCTCAAAATCTTCGGCCTCGCAAGCTTCCTCCAGCTCCTTCTCAAGTTCTCTGAACCTGGCGGATGCAAGATTTACAGCTTCGGCAGCTTTTCTTCTCCTCCGTATAGAGTCCTTCCGCACAGCAGAGACGGAACCAACCAGTTCCCTAACATGCCCGAGCTTCTTCGAGATCTGGCACCTAATTTGCTCAAACCTCGACTCAAACGGAGCACTAATGTTTATTTGATCTTCTCCTGATTGAAGATCGTCCGTCGAAACCGTAGCCCTAGGTTCCGCATCCGAGAGCATATTATCATCTCTATAGGAACCATTAGCTGCGCTACTAAGCGAAGAGCCAACTTCTTCACAAACGCGGGACGAATAATCGAGCTCTACCGTGGTCGTCGCAGTGGGAAGGGATGGATGAGAAACCGAAAGAGAATCAGCGGTTTCTTCTTCATGTTGCGGCGGGGCAGATCCGGCAGATTCCGTTTCGGCAGTAAACGGTGAGGACGGAAGAGAAGGGGATGGCGGTGGGAGCTCTGGTTCGGCAGATCGAGCAGGATGAGAATTGGATTGGTCATCGAGAATGGAGGCATCTCTACCGTATCCAATCCTCAAACCGGCCCTCCTTTTCTTTCTGGTGGAAACCTGCCGAGATATCGATGAGGAAGGAACTTCCCTACTAGTCGTGGTGGCTGAATCATCAGTAGTGAGGGTTAAGTGGCTTTGAACGGAATTGATAAGCGTGAGATCGGAGAAGAGGTTCTCGTCAAGAGGCTGAGACGCGTCCGATGGAGGGGGCGGGGAAATTGGTTGCTGTTGATCTTTATCTTGCTGGTGAAGATGGAAATTGTCATTGTCGGCGATCTCGGAAGGGTCGAAAAGGACCATTCCTTCGAATAGAGAATCCAATTCATCTCTCTCTCCTCCTCTCGAAGCCATCTCTCGTCGTAATGTCAACGGATATACAAAGAAGGAAGGAACGTAAAAGTTGGAGGTTCTCCGGCGTCCTTTCTGGTTCTTCTCTTCTGTACTCGTACTTCAACTTCGCTGAGCGCCAGCGCCAGCCAGCGCTAATTACTAGAGTAGACCGACCAAGATGATTATTATTTTTGAAATAAAATATAGAGATTGAAAAAATGTGTAAGATTATAAATTTTACTTATCTTCAAACTCAATTAGAATTTCATTAATGTTGATTAAAATAGTTAAATAAAGAATTAAAAAATTCTCAGGCTTTACTAATTTGTTATATTTCCACAAAGATCTTTCTCATTCTATTTATAAATAATTTTGTTTTTTGTTGAAAATATTTTATGTTATATAAATTTATGTAATTGAAAATATTATATGAATTTATATATATATATTATTTCCTTATATTATATCATATATGTTATATTTTAATTTGATAATTTGAGATAAAATTGAATAAATATACATTTTTTATTTAATTTGAACGAATATAGATATTCAATAAATATCTATTATCCGATAGATATGAAATAAGAAACTAAATGCACTACCCAACAAATATGAGTATTACAAAATAATAGAGGTGAAGGTAAAAATATATCCCATCTAAATCCATATCCAATCAAATACAATCCCTATAATTTATATTTCTGACATTGGGTTGGAGTTGGTTTTTGTGTAAAGTTATTTGTTTCTCCACAGAGTACAAAGTCAGTGAAAATTAGCTGAATCAATTTGTTCCATCATGCCAATGACGATATACTCCTACTAACAATGAATAAACAAACAGACAATGAATTGAACAATGAATGAATTTTGCAGCTCCAAGTTTTTGTCTTTGGTCCCAAACCCTATTTGCACCATCATGTGGTTTCTATGACATCAACCCAATCATAACAAAAACAACAACAACAACATCAATAAGAATTAAGAAATATGAAAACAAACATATTAACGAAACCGCATATTCTGATTCTCATTGGTCAGAATTTCTAAATCTAAATCCTAAACTGATGTGAGGATCAGGAAATATGCAAAGGGTGTTGGCAGCATAACCTTACTCTCTGGACTCACCCAGTTCAACATCCTTCAGAATGTGTTCAATACCCTCTTTCAATGGGGCAGTTTCGTCTTCTGTGAGGCTGTTTTTCGTGTGGTGTGCAATCTTGTTATTCGATTGCTTTTCAACCTCCACGGCCCAACTATAGATTATCATGCCAACGACTGCGATAATCATACCCATAATATTCTTAAAAGCCAACTCTGAATCGAATAGCAGCCACCCTAATGTGAGGACGCAAACTGTTTTCATGTGACCCAAAACCTGGAAGGAAACTGCCGAGAAACGTCCAATGCAGAGGTACTGGCTCACATTGCAAAAAACTGCTAGGGTGCATGAAAGAAGAAGGAACACCTGCCATATTGCCAACATGTATTAGATATATTTGGGAAACATCATTGAGTAAAGATATATCCACGGAGGCCACAAAAATTTCTAGTCCGGAGTAGGATTAAGAGGGAGACGAGTACTTACAACGGCACCAGAAGACAGTTTATAGTTTCCTATAAATTTTCCAACGAGATAGTAATCAATAAAAGGACCAAACAGAAGAAGCGACAATGCCTGGATTGGAGCTGTTTTACTCAGCAATTCAAATGATCCAATTGAGTATTTCTTCTGTAAGGAACCTATAGACTGCGTGCAAAGTAAGCTTGCTTAGCCATAGAGCCAACATGATAAAATGAAAGTATTGTCCCAAACACACTTTATGAAGTGAAGTTGAATAGTTAAGCAACAAAATAAAAGTAACAAAGTGCATCTAAGTTGAGAAAAACGCTCATATACGTGAAGGAAATGTATATCCAATATGATTGAAGGTATCATAAATTCACGTTTTTCCAAGCTTTTCATGGAAAACAAAGTTCTAAAATTATGTTCATCCACTTATTTGCTTCCACAACTCTTAAAAAAATGTATTAAGAGGGAAAAATAAATTAAAACTACAAGAAGAATAAAAAAAGTACTACTGCTAAAACCAAATTCAAAAAACAAAGTAATTTTATTTTACCTACTTAAACTAAACTTGAATGAAATATTCCTCCCCCCTCCCCCATTGCTAGCTTCAATAAGATCAATGAATAAACCAACTGATTCATTAAAATGCATGCCCATGTTGGTCATATTATCAATTTTTCTTGTCCGATTGAATTGAATTTTGTAAGTTACAAAGCATATGTGGTCATGGTGACACTAGAACTGAAACATCTATTTGAACCATGCCCACAAAATTTTTTCATTTGATCGCTCAGCCATTTCAGAAAATGCCCAGGCACCAAAGAAGAGAATTCCGTTGTTACAGATCATATAGTCCCTGCTCTTATAAATCAGTAGCAACAAGTTACTCTGTTTCAATAATGAGACACTTTTTTAGGAGGCTAAAGTACAGACTCCATTTACTTAAAATTGATTGTCTTTCTGAAAATCCCCTCATTCAAGTATTTGAACATATTATTTGAACAAAAATACGTGTATATATATATTCAATATGCTACCTTCCACATGGTAACAGTGACATACATGATAATTTTTTATCAATTGAATCAATTTGTTAAAAAGTTTGACCTACCATCTCAATAAAATATGGGTTTGGCTGGTGAAGCCCAAATTCCTTTTTTCTAAATAAGATGAGTGGAATAATTATTCATCTAATGGAAAAGGTAAAAGGAGATGATTGATCTTGAATACACCTTGACAAGAGCATAACTCATTCATCAGGTCACAGTTAAGAGCTTTCACCCACAACATGCAACCAAATTTGTAGTCATGGGAACATTCACAAATCATGAGTTGGTTCATAAAAGTGAAGAAAAAAAATTAAGATAAAAACAACTCAGCTATTTTTCCTAATTAAAAAATGAGCACATGTATCCTCAAATTGGAAACAGTATTCATTCTGACAAGATCTAAATAATAGACCTTATGAAATGGCTCAAGGATGGGAACGGACTAACTGATAAGCATAGATAAAACAACGGCAAACAAAATAAGCAGGGATTGGACAAGCTAGACAACTATTTGTTATCTTGTGAGTTCCAGCTCATCAAATTTCCCTCCCATATTTTTCCAAGTTCTTAAAACTTAATATATGAATCTATGCTTGAGTTCACATGGATTATCCCCTATAATATTAATTTATAAAAAAACAATTGTCCTATACAATTCTAGGACACAATACTGCTAAATCAACAATTATAGAACCGATCCACATCATGGAAGGTGAATCATCCACAGTTTAAAGAAGTGTTGCACTCAGCATAACTGGAAAATGCATCAGAGAGGAAATAAAAAATACTTACAATTTGTTGCAATGATGTACATAATACTGCAATGCAGGCACATAGAAAACCTTTGGCATTAACTTTGACATCGGTTACAGTGCAAACCCCCACACCTATGACCACAACCACAACAGACATTTTAACTTCCCTTGAGTACTGTTTATTATGAAGCATCCACTCCATTAAGCAAACCACAGGAATCATGCTCAGTTTCGAGATCTACACAAAAAAGAAAGAATTTGTTTAGTTGATTACTGTGAAAAATTCAGAAGAAAAGAAACCAAGAATGAAAGGATAAAATCAACCACATGCTTTAAACCCCTTTGGACATTAATCCTTAGCAACAGGATAAAATCAAAATTAGGATTTGATTCTCATTTAACTATCATCAGAAGGTCCAAAATAGCTTTCGCATTGCACCACAAGTCTCCAAATGTTGCCATAACTATTTTGTATTGGCAATTGGGAGTTGGGAAAAAACCCCAGTAGAAATTACATTACTATTTATAACTGTTAAAAATAATGAAATAAGAAAGAGATGGAGTTAGAAAGATATACAAGACTTAACCATGTGGCCTACATTTATGGAAAGAAATACTAGCAGTTTTTCATTTCGTTTAGCTCACTTCAATACAGATATATAAAATAAATATAACCCTAGAGATAAAAATTTCCTTTGTATCTAGCCAAAAAAGAAAAAAGAAATTTCCTTTATAATTTAGTCTATCACTTATCACGAAAAATAATTAAACTCCAGCACTCCGATTAAGATGATCATGGATTCAAATGCTTATCTGGTATGAATGTTTCAATTTCACATCTCTCTTTCTTCTTTTTTTCATATAGAGAAAATCATATACTTTATTTATTTTGAAAATAAAATAAGTACATGAAAAAGGGAAACCACCTTAAGAACATATACAAAAGGGAGGAGGTCCCAGCAGAAAAAAATTGAGTACATGAGGGGAAATAAAATCTGTAACCAATCTTCAACTCTCATCCTGAATCTGATGTATCAAAAAGATGAATGTTTTCCAATGCACAATTCTACTTGGCAGGTAGTGAACATAGTTCCCAAGAGCCAAAAGTGTGATCCAACACAAGTGATCACATCTCCAGACTGAAGGATGAAATGTGTTTTTATAAGAAAATAAGTAACTCTGCTATAAAAAGCAGGAATCTATGATGTGATCCGAAACTCATGGTCATAAATGATAAAACTCAGCATCAAAGGCCACAGGGTGTTCTATTAGCATAAACAAGCACTTTAACGAAATATGGAAACTAATCCAAGTTGACAGAGAATTACAATTGGTTATGGAAGAGATTGGATCAGCACCATCTGGTTAAGGTTATAACATTGAATGATAGTATAGAAGATAAAGATAAGAGAAATAGATTTGACAAGAATGTACTCCATATAAATAGGAAACATGACTTCTGGTAGAATGGCAGAGATTTCTAAATCAAAATGCTGCAAAAACAATGTAGCCCTCCTACCAAAATATATGTAGGGATTAGAGCTGGTCAATGATTCTTGTATTGAACAATATCAATAACTCAACTCTTACTCCAAAATTATACAGTTTGGATTGATGATTTTACCCACCATGAGAACTGGAAAGTATAATATGCCTCTCATACTATATTTCACAACACTAAAGTTCAATAATAAAGAACTGTTGTACAATGCAATCAATTTGGGGAAATATTTCAGGTACGCACACCCACCCTTAGCCATCCAAATACTTGCATTGATATCTTAACATGCATGTTTCAAATGAACATGATGATTAAACACATTGATAAAAATTGCACCATGTTATAGTAGCATAGTCCGTTTTTACTCAATCTTGAAAGATGATTATTGAAGCATAAAGAAATTTTTTGCTATTGACCAATGTAGACAATCACAAGATAGATCACATTTCAATTCTCACATGTTCAAAACTTTTTGCAGAATCATTATTTGCTCAAACATAGAAGTGGGGCTGATGTTATGGTGAGACTTGAGGATCAAGTTATTTCAAGAAAGATTAGAAATCTCAGTCTCAGATCAATTGCTCAAAAAGAAGAGAAGATTGTTAAGGATGCTAGTTAAAGTACAGAAATTCTTGAAGTATTTTATGCAATTGTAAAATCTTTTTAAGGCTAAAAAGGAATTTTATCAAATAAATATAAGCTATTTTTGTTGTATGGCACAGAACATCAGGCAATTGTGTCCCAATATGTGCAAAATATGAGTGTAATTGAGATGAAGACATTATGGTGAACATGCAGCAATACAAGAAAAGACAAAATTAGAAACAAGAATTATCTGTAATAAGATTGAGTGACTCTTGTAAAAAGTAAGATGCATAAGACACAACTAAGATGGTTTGGACATGTGAGAAGAATACTAATAGACGCTCCTACAAAAAAAGTGGAAAGATGTAGAGGAAGATTAAAGAAAAGTTAACAAAAAACTTTTAGGCATAACATGGAATATAATAACCTAGTGGGATTAACGTTTGTGGTGATGATTATTGTTGATTCCCAAAGGATTCACTAAGGAAAGGAAATGGAAGGTTGAATAATTATCCACCCAAAGTTTGGAAGCTGATAAAATTTTTAGTTGTTTAGAAATTGCTAAATCAAGTTAGGATACTTTCTTAATTCCAGTTTAGGATACTTTCCTAAACCTTGTAGAGACAATCTTTCCTAGTTTTAGCTATTGTAATCTTTCTTATGTTGTAATTCCTCAACCTTATAACTAGGGCTATATTGTTTTGTGTAAATGAATGAATGAAATTATTCCATTTTCACATGGTATTAGAGCCATCATGATCTGCCCTTGTTATCCTCTCGATTGGATCTAATCACTATGAGCCTTCATTGCCACATGAACAAACTTAGAGAATTTAGGAATAATACCCTCTAAGTAATAGGGCTGTAAAATACCAACTGCTTCACACAATTCTCAGTTACATGGTTCCTTTAAATACAACAAATCTATCTATCATCTATCTCTAAAATTTAGGAGTTTAAAATACAAAAACAACAACAGATAAGGAGATAAATTTTCTCGTAATTCTCAGGCACAGCTGTAATCTTTATCTAGTTTCATTCAACCTCATCTTCTTGGATTTATTCAACCTGATCTGCTTCCTCTTTTTTCGGTTTTATCTCTTTTCCACCGAGATTTCTTCCTCAACACCACAGTATTGTTTTTTCCTTTCCACCCTACTTGTTCAACCATTAATCCATCCAAAAATGTCAGAAATCTTTAAGACCACCCCTTTCGTGGCAACGAGAGAGGCTGTCTCGTTTGATCAACCAACCAAAAATCCTCCTGCTAGTGAGCCTACAGGGAATGCATCATTCCTATCGCCTAGATGGAAGAAACTACCTTCAATGGTCATAGCCTGTAAGGACTTTCCTAAAAGGTAGAGGGTAGATAGCCCATTTAACTAAACCAACCCCCAAGAGCTCAGATCCAATGTTCATAGCATGGGATAATCGAGGATTCAATGATCCTGTCCTGGCTTTGGAGTTCTATGCAGCCTGAGGTAAGGAGAAATTACATGTTTTTATCTTCTGCCAAGGATATTTGGGAAACTGTTAAAACGTATTTATTCTAAAGTACAAGATGCCTCGATAATCTTTGAGATTAAGACAGAAATAAGTGGTGCGCAAGGGTTATTGATTGTAACTGATTATTATAACAAGATGAATGGATATTGGCTACGCCTAGATCACTACTAGGATATTAAGATGGTGTGCAACAAGGAAGCAGCCACCCTTACTGCCATACTTGTAGTGGCAGATCCACGTGTGAGTTGCCCTGGGCTTCAGCCCAGGGCAATCCACTATTAAAATTAATTTTCAGTGTAAAAAAAATATTTTTTAATAATAATTTAGTCAAAAAAAAATTACAACCCACTCTAAAATTTGTGATGTGCAACTCTACACCTCAAAAAAAAAAAAAAAAAAATTAGCCTCCCCCTACATAGATTTCTGGATCCGCCCCTACATACTTAAACGAGATAGAATTGTAGAATTCTTGGTTGGCCTTAATGTCGAGTATGATCAAGAGCACAAGTTCTTGGAAGAGAGAAACTTTCATCTCTTAATGAAGTTTTTTCTAGGATTCAAAGTAAAGAGTATCGAACTCAATGAGTTCAATTTTGAGGGGTTAACCACGGTGACCAATAAGGTGGAAGGATCCAGATTCAAGTCTCAATAGAGGAGGATTGACTTACAGCCTAGATTACAAAATCGAGAAGGATTGTGGTGCACCTATTGTAAGAAGCCAAAGCAGACTCAGGAAACATGCTTTAAGTTGCATGGGAAGGAGATAGTTCTAAGTAAGATCGGAGGTTTCAGGAGTTTATCATCTAAAAATATACACAAGCCTATCTCACAAACAAGGAGTAGGAGTAAGCCACTACAGAGAAGGCAGATTCCGCTACAGCTTCTGACGCAAGTCAATTGAATGTAGATGAAATCAGTAAACTCAAGAGCTTCTTGAAAACTATTCAGGATGGGACTTGTCCTCTAGCACAAGCAGGTAATTGCTTCCACTTTGAATCTTTTACTGCCTCATAAACCAATAGGAATGATTTGTGGATTCCAAGCTCAGGGGCTACTAACCATATGTCCTATGACTTAAATGTATTTGAAACCTATAAACCAATGGGAATTTCCAAAAGAATTACCATAGCCTATGGAATTCAATTCCTATAGCAGGTTAGGGAAGAGTAACCCTTAGTTCTGACTTCTTATCCAACAAGTTTTGCATGTTCCTAACCTATCTACCAATCTGATCTCTATCCATCAGCTCACTAAAGATCTTAATTGATGTGTTATTTTTTCTCCTCATGCATGTGAATTTCAGGCACTGGACACGGGGAAGATGATTGGTGCTATTGAGGAGCAACATGGGTTGTATTACTTGGAGAGGGATAGTGTGTCTACTAAAGGGGATCAACCTATGCTTGCCTATTCATCTTAGTCTACTTTTTCCCTCACTAACATATGGCTTCAGCATTATCATCTAGGCCATCCTCCTTTTACTTTGATAAAAACTATGTTTCCTTCTTTATTCAAGGATTTAAGTGTTAGCAATTTTCATTGTGATGTGTGTGAAGTTTCTAAGCATCACCGAGTGTCTTATCCCATTAGTAATAAATTTTCCTCTATTCCTTTTTCATTGATACGCTCTGATGTTTGGGGATCATCTAGAATTCCTAATTGTTATGGGGCTAAATGGTTTATATCTTTCATTGATGATTGTACACGGATGACTTGGGTATACCTTTTAAAGGATAAGGCTGCTATTGGTAATGTTTTACCACTCTTTCATAAAACGATCTCTACTCAATTTGGCTCCCAAATTAGGAAATTTTGTACTGATAATGCAAGAGAATATTTTAATCAACACTTGCATCAGTTTTTTCAACAAGCAGGAATTGTTCATGAGTCCTCCTGCATTGATACCCCTCAACAAAATGGGGTGGCCGAGAGGAAAATGAGGCATCTCCTCAATGTTACTAGAGATCTTCTCCATCATCATCATGTTCCTAAACATTTTTGGGGAGAAGCAATATTAACAACAACCTACTTAATCAATCGGGTTTCCTCTAAACTCCTCCACAATCCAAGTCCATTTCAATGTTTATCTTCTTATTTTCCTGATGTTGGTCTTCATACTCCTCTTCCTCTTAAAGTCTTTGACCGTGTGTCATTTGTCCATATTCCGAAGCATTATAGGAATAAACTTGATCCTAGGACTCTTAAGTGTATCTTTCTTGGCTATTCTCCTACACAAAAGGGCTACAAATGCTATCATCCTTCCTCTCGAAAGTTCTATGTGTCTAAGGATGTTACCTTTGTTGAATCTCAATCCTTTTTTGGGTCTTCTAGTCTTGGTCACCAAGGGGAGAATGTCTAATGTCGTGACCAAGGTGTTTTTCCCAACTAAGATTTGGCTCCTATGAGATCTCTTGAGACAGAAGTAGATGCCTAATCTGAATCACTTGCTCACCCACCCAACTCAGGTGAGTAGGACTCATCTGAACAAGAAGAGCAGCCATTGACAGTGCTACCATCCCTGGTTAGGTTTAAAGTCTATCCCTATGTGTTCAAGAGAAGATCACAGCTTATTCTGCATCCTCAGCCTGGACAACATCTGCTTCCAACCTAGGTATTGAAGTCACTCATCCTTCTATTCCTTCTAACCCTATTCCTAATGACTTGGATCTTCCTATTGCGGTTCGAAAAAGGGTTAGGAGTTGTACTTAGCATCCATTGGCTAACTATATTTCTTACCATCGTCTTTCCCAAAAGCACAAAAGCTTTCTGACCTCCTTAGATACCATTGTCATTCCTGACAGTTATCAGATATTGTACATATTTAGTTTGATGAGGCTTTAAAAGATTAGAATTGGAAGCAAGCTATGCAGGAGGAGATGAGGGCTTTGGAGAAGAATCAGACTTGGGAAATGGTGCCTAGACCAAACGGGGTCAAACCAGTGGGTTGTGGGTGGATTTTTAACTTGAAATATAATGCAAATGGTACATTGGAGAGATACAAGGTTCGGCTAGTGGCTAAAGGGTACACTCAAACCTATAGGATTGATTATCTAGAGAGCTTTGCACCTGTGGCAAAGATGACAACAGTTTGGATATTCTTATCTCTAGCAGCATGTTGAGGGTGGCAATTACGACAACTTGATGTGAATAATGCTTTTCTTCATGGGGATTTAGAGAAAGAAGTGTTTATGGAACCACCACTAGGATTCTATATAGAAGATTTTGACAAAGTATGCAGACTTAAAGTGGCACTTTATGACCTTCAGCAATCACCAAGAGCATGGTTTGATAGATTCTCTAAGGTAATGAGACACATGGGATATCATCAAAGCAGGGGAGATCGTACACTATTCATTAAGCACTCAATAAAGGAAAAGGTGACAGCTTTACTGGTTAATGTAAATGATATAATTGTTATAGGTAATGATGTTCAAGAACAGAAAGCCCTGGAAGAAAGTTTGGCTAAAACTTTTGAGATTATTATCTTAGTATACTTAAATATTTTTTGGGAATAGAAGTAGCCTATTCTAAGGCAGGTATTTTTTGCCCCAACAAAAGTATATCCTGAATTTGTTAAAGCAAATAGGCCTGCTAGGAGGCAAAGGAGCTAGCACCCTTGTAGAGCCTAACATTAAGTTGGGAGAAAATCCTAACTGACAGACGATGAACAAGGGGAGATATCAGAGATTGTAGGTCGTTTGATCTATCTCTGTCACGAGAAGAGCCTCTCCGAAGCTTATTTTTAAATTTCTATTATTGATATTTACTACTTATGTTGTTGTAATTCCTTAGATATTAATAGCCTCTTTATTTTACTGCTATAAGTTCTAGAATAAGGTAGTTACTGCCATGTGCAGAGATGGTTAGGGAATTTCAAGTTTGTTAGAGGAGTAGGACCCACCTTGGCAAGAGAATCTCTCCTCCCAGACGCTGGTGTATATCTTCCTACTTGAACAAGGGAAATGGTATGAATGAAAATCGGAATTCTTACTACTCTCTCCTCCAATTCTCAGTTTTCTCCCGTTCTTCTCTTTATTCGCTCTCGTTCTTCTTTCTATCTGTCACTGCTCTCTATTCGAGTCTTGGGTCCTCCTAATTCATATTTGAATTGGGAGGAAGAGTGTTGTCAGGCTAGGCCATGACAATTTTGGTATCAAAGCATCGATTCTTGGCCGAAGCTGTTAGATTGGTATAATGGCGGAAGGGACCCGCATGAAGAATTTTGAGACATAGTTGCAGCAAGTTAGCTCAACTATGTCAGATTTCCAGGGAAGGATTGACCAACTTGACATCCGAGGGGAAAGGAACCATGAGGCGATCTTGGCGATGGATCGCAAGCTGGAAGGTTCGTTGGAAAGGATGGAACAAAGATTGGAAGGGTCCATGGCGAGGCTACGAGAAGACATGGGGGCCTAGAAGCAGCAGTTTATGCTCATGTTCACTTGCCAGAACACGATAAGAATGGCTCCTGACTTCCCTCCATGCGAAAGGGATGATCCCATTTTACTGAGAAATAGAATGAATAGAAAGGAAGGAACTTCTGAGATTGAGGTAGAGCCTGAGGAAGGATTGGAGGGAGTTATGGGTAGAGAAAGGAATGAGCAGCCTCATGGCCACCCTTCAGGACTACCCATGCCCCGAATGGAGATACCAATGTTCAAAGGAACTAACCCCCAATGGTGGTTGAGGAAATGAAAAAGGTTGTTCAACTGGCACAACATACCCAAAGGACAGAGGGTGTTGCTGGCCACTGCTTACTTCAATGAAGCAGTGGATGCATGGTTTCAAGGGTGCCCTAGTGTGAGAGAAGATTACACATGGGGAGAGTTCTCTGAAAAATTGTGAGCGATTTAGAGAAAGGAGTATGGTGGATACGATAGAAGAGTTCAATAAGCTTAAACAAATAGGGAGCGTTGAGGCTTATTTACAAAAGTTTGAAGAACTAAGATCGTTTATGACATGCCACAACCCTCATTTGTCAGAGGCTTATTTTGTGTCAAGCTTTCTGAGTGGCTTGAATGAGGAATTACCACCAATGGTCAAAATGATGAGGCCAAGGACAGTGGAGCAAGCCTCTGAAAGTGCCCAATTACAGGAAATGTCTGTAGAGACACTGATGAAGAAACAGAGGCAACAACAGATAGGGGTGGCTCTGGGAACAAACCCTGTTGGGGGAAAAAGTTACCACCAGGATATAGCAAGAGGTAACCAAGGGGTGAAGAGTGTAGGTGGATCCAACTTAGTTCCTTATGGGGAGCAATTAAGGGAACAAAGGAGGTTGGTCAGCCTTTGCTTCAGATGTGGTAACAAATACCACCCAGGGCAACCCTGTAAGAGGCAGATTCTCTTGTTAGAAGGGGATGAAGAGGAGATAGAAGGAGATGACGAGGAGATCAGGGCAGAGGATAATGGAGAGATCTCCATTCACGCCTTAAAAGGAGTAACTAACAACAAGATCATTAAGGTGGAGGGGCACTCTAAGGGCAACAATCTCATGATCTTGATAGATAGTGGGAGTACCCACAACTTTCTAGATGAAAGCACAACAAAGAGACTGAAGTGCTAACTAATAGGGACTCCACCTTTGAGTGTGACAGTGGCTAACAGCCAACGGGTGTTGAGCAAATCGGCCTACAATGGCTTTTGCTGGGAGATGCAAGGAGAAAAATTCAAAATAGATCTGAGACTACTGCAGCTAGGTGGCTATGATGTGGTTTTAGGAGTAGATTGGATGAAAGGGGTTAGCCCCATTAGTTTTGATTTTAATCGGATGGAAGTATCCTTTGAGTAGGAGGGAACGAAAATGACATTATCTGAGGGAAAAGAGGTGGGAACGTGCAAAATGATATCGAGGAAGAGACTGCAAAGGGTGATTAAAGGGAAATGAGGATAGTTGGCACACCTCTTTTCGATTGTGGCAACTGAGGAGATACAAGGAGATCTAGCACTATAAGGGGAGATATACCTAATGGTGAGCGCACCCCAAGGGATGCCCGATCAGGTACATCACTTAAACCTCCTTAATAAACTGCTGGTAGAGTATGAGGATCTCTTCCTTGAACCCCAATCAGTTCCCCCTACCCGAATGCATGACCACTCTATTAACTTAAAACCACACACTGGGCCTGTTAACATCAGAACTTACCGTTACCCATCGCTCTAGAAAAATGAAATCAAAAAAATGGTAAAGGAAATGTTACAACAAGCCATCATTAGACCAAGCCAAAGTCCCTTTGCTTCCCCTATCCTATTGGTTAAAAAGAAAGATAGGACATGGCGGTTTTGTGTGGATTATGGCCAATTAAATGCTATAACCATCAAAGATAAATTCCCTATACCCTTGGTAGAAGATCTCTTGGATGAACTACACAATGCTCAATTCTTTTTTAAGCTTGACATACGCTTAGGTTACCATCAAATTAGGATGAAACCCGAGGATATCCACAAAAACAACCTTTAGAACTCATCATGGGCACTTTGAATTCTTGGTGATGCCATTTGAACTCACCAATGCCCCAACCACTTTTCAATCTCTCATGAACAGAATTTTGTAACCCTATCTTCAAAAGTTTATATTGGTATTCTTTGATGACATACTCATTTATAGCCCTTCTTTTGAACTACATCTACTTCACCTTAGAACTACCCTTGACATCCCCCGATCCCACCAACTATTTATTAAGAAGTCTAAGTGTGCATTTGGTCAAGGGCAAGTCGAATATTTGGGGCACATTATATCACAAGGATGAATGAGTACCGACCCCCGAAAGGTGGAGGCCATGGTGTCCTGCCGAATTTGGTGAGAGCCTTCAGAGGATTTTTGGGGTTACAGGGTATTACTGCCGATTTGTGAAGAACTATGGAATAATTAGCAAGCCCTTAACTGAATTGTTAAAGAAATGAGGTTTCAGTTGGGACCCAAAGGCAGAGGAGGCCTTTGAGAAATTGAAAGGGGCCATGAGCAGGGTACCAGTTTTGAGACTACCAGATTTCAATAAGGCCTTTATCCTGGAAACAGATGCAAGTGGATTTGGAATAGGGGCGGTTTTGGTGCAAGAGGGGCTCTAGTGTTCCTAAGTCAAGTGTTAGGTCCTAAACACTCGGGGCTCAGTATATATGAGAGGGAGTTCTTAGCCATATTGATGGTTGTCGACAAGTGGAGGCACTATTTGGAGGGAGGAAAATTTATAATCAAGACTTACCATGAGAGTTTGAAGTTCTTATTATAACAAAGGCTTCAAACATGGCTATAGAGGAAAGGAATGGCCAAACTCATGGGGTTGGACTACATTATACAGTAGAGAAAGGGAAAAGAAAATATAGCTGCCGATGCACTCTCAAGGTGCCATGAAGAGGGGAGTTCTGCAGCCATGACAGAAGTGATACCCTAGTGGTATCGAGAGGTGATTGACAGTTATGAAGGAGACGAGAAGCTTAAGCCCTTGCTGGAAGGATTAACAGTCGGAGCCGACGTGGGGAATGGGTATACTTTAAAGAACGGGATGCTGAGATACCAGGGAAGAGTTGTGATTGGGGATAAGGCAAACCTAAAGAGGAAGATATTTCAAGCCTTACATGAATCACCCATGGGGGGCATTAAGGGGAGCAAAACACGTACTTGAGGGTGAAACGGGTTTTTTATTAGCTAAGAATGAAATCAGAGATTAAGAAACTAGTGCAAGCATGTGACATCTGTAAGAGATGCAAGTTAGAAATAGTAGCCTACCTTGGGCTACTACAACCCTTGCCTATTCCCGAACAAGCCTGGTCAAGTGTATCTATGGACTTTATGGAAGGATTGTCGGAGTCAAAAGGCAGGGATAACATCCTAGTAGTGGTGGACAAACTGACTAAGTTTGCCCATTTCATAGAATTAACTCACCCTTACATAGCTCAAGAGGTGGCTAGGGACTTCTTGGACCGAGTGGTTAAATTACATGGGACTCCCCAAGACCATAATTTTAGATAGAGACCGGATTTTTACCAGCACGATGTGGCAGGAATTGAAGAGGTCACTAGGAACAAAGTTGAGCATGTCAACTACTCATCACCATCAAATGGATAGCCAAACCAAGAGGGGGAACCAAAGTCTTGAGACCTACCTGAGATGCATCTGCCTAGTGCAACCTAAGGAATGGCACAAATGGCTGGCCTTGGCCCAGTGGTGGTACAATACTTCCCACTACTCCTCCATTAAGATGACCTCATTTGAGGCCTTATTTGGATACCAGCCGCCTATTCTGCCTGCGGTAGGTGAAGAACCCAGGGCAGCTTCGGTAGATGATTACTTGCAACGAAGGAGCGAGGTGACACAATAGCTAAAGCAAGAACTGGCCTCGGCTCGTAATCGCATGAAGCAGTTTGCGAATAGGAGGAGAAGCGAACGAGAGTTTGAAGTGGGAAGTGAAGTATACTTGAGGTTGAGGTACCCTCACCTTAAGTCCATTACAAGGGGAAGGGCAACCAAGCTCAATCCTAAGTACTATGGGCCATTTCCTATAGAAGCCAAGGTGAGGAAGGTGGTATATCGACTGAGGTTGCCCACAGGGTCGCTCATTCGCCATGTATTTCATGTGTCACTCCTTAAGAAGGCAGTGGGAGAACAACCAATGAGTGCTGCTCTACCCCTCATTCCTATGAAGGCTAGACAAACAGTGGAACCCGAAGTTATTTTAGAGCAGAGAGTGATATACAAACATAGGGCTCCCCTCATTCAAGTGTTGGTCAGGTGGCAGGGAAAACCCTTGGAAGACAACACCTGGGAGTACCTACCGAATCTTTTCAAGCAGTTTCCAAGAGCGGCTAGCCTCCTTAACATTTCTTGAGGATAAGAAAATGATTAAGGCAGGGGGAATGTCACGAGAAGAGCCTCTCTAAAGCTTATTTTTAAATTTCTATTGTTGTTATCTACTATTGCTATTTACTGCTTATGTTGTTGTAATTCCTTAGATAGTAATAGCCTCTTTATTTTACTACTATAAGTTCTAGAAGAAGGTAGTTACTATCATGTGCAGAGATGGTTAGGGAATATCAAGTTTGTTAAAGGAGTAGGGCCCACCCTGGCAGGAGAATCTCTTCTCCCAGACACTGGCGTATATCTTCCTACTTGAACAAGGGAAATGGTATGAATGAAAGTCGGAATTCTTACTACTCTCTCCTCCAATTCTCAGTTTTCTCCTATTCTTCTCTCTGTTCACTCTCGTTCTTCTTTCTATTTGTCACTACTCTCTGTTTGGGTCTTGGGTCCTCCTAATTCATATCTGAATTGGGAGGAAGAGTGTTGTCAGGCTAGGCAGTGACAATCTCTTACATACTAGACCAGACATTGCATTTGTTGTTAGCCTAGTAAGCCAATTTATGCATAGTCTAACCACGGAACACATGCAGGCAATGAGGAGGATCCTATGCTATTTGAAAACAACACTGGGCAAGGGAATTTTGTTCAAATCAAGAAATGACTTGGATATTAAAGGGTATACAGATGCAGATTATGCAGGTTCCCTAGCTAATAAATGGTCTACAGTTGGTTATTGTGTGCTCCTAGGAGGGCATTTGGTATCCTGGAGAAGTAAGAAACAAAGTATTGTGGTTAGGTCTAGTGCTAAAGTAGAATTTAGGGCCATGGCACTCGATCTATGTGAATTGTTGTGGCTAAAGATTGTTCTAGAAGATCTAAGAGTTACTAGCAATGGACCGATCAAGCTATTTTGTGATAATAAATCAGACATTAGTATTGCACATAATCCTGTGCAACATGACAGGACAAAGCATATAGAGATAGACCAACATTTTATAAAGGAAAAGTTGGAAGCAAGTTTGATTCACATACCCTATATTCCCTTTAAAAAACAATTGGCTGATCTACTGACAAAGGGGCTAGCTGCTAAAAGGTTTGAAGACTCGGTATGCAAGCTAGGAATGATAGATATTTATTCACTAGCTTGAGGGAGAGTGTTGATTCCTAAAGGATTCACCGAGGAAAGGATATGGAAGGTTGAATAATTATCCACCCTAAGTTTGGAAGATGATCTAATCTTTAGTTGTTTAGAAATTGCTAAATCAAGTTAGGATACTTTCTTAATTTCAGTTTAGGATACTTTCCTAAACCTTGTATAGACAACCTTTCCTAGTTTTAGCTATTGTAATCTTTCCTATGTTATAATTCCTCAACCCTATAACTAGGGCAATATTGTTTTGTGTAAATGAATGAATAAAATTATTCCATTCTCACAATTATTATTATTTTCTCAAACATGGACCAAAGTTTTGTAGGTTATGTTTGATGTTAATGATCTAATCTTCAAAGTACTATAAATAATAAAGCATAAAGGAAATAACAGTAAAGTAACTTAGCACTGAACATACATGCCTATGATTATATTTAAATAAAATTACTGCAAAAAAATAAGAAGCAACTTCCATTAACATCTCAAAGGAAAACTAGCCTAGGAAAACAATGGCTCAAGACATTAGTAGCACGGCACAGAAATAACCACCAAGTTCGATAGAAAAGCAATTGTCTAACCTGCATTACATGAAAACATAGATATTGTTCATAAAAATCCTTACCTGGTAAAATCCAACAGAGTTCAGCATAAGACTAAGATTCATCCCAGTGATAGAGGTATTGGCAACTAGTGAAAACCAGACAAGCTCCCAAAGAGGAACATGCTTTGATGCAGAGTAACCTGTGGCATTTGACACCAGGCCAACCAGTGCAGTCACAGCAAAGTGGAAACCAGTTAAGGTTGTAGCTGGAGAAAGCAAAATATGAAGATCAGTTAAAATCATGGTCGGTTGAAACACATCAAAGCAAAGATACTTAACAGATTAGCAGTAAAATTCAATTTATCCCAAATAGACAAGACATGTAACAAACCAGACCGGCAATGTAACATTGACAGTTTAGCTTAGATTAAGAATAAAATTCAAGGAAATGTGTTCTCCATGCGTTTGAATATTTCAGCCACAAGAGGCAAACATGATATTAGAAAATTGGACTTCTTACTAACCATAACTATGGACTGAAATGTTCTCTTCCAACTCCAACTAAAATTTGAAGAACAAAACTTGGTTGGCCTGCACATCTCCCTTCCCTACACCTCCAACCCGCCAGAAAAAAAAAAAATCCATATTCCTTAGAAATCCTTCTGGTCATACTCCCAGAGTTAACTGGAGATTACTTTTTCAGGTTATTATATTATCACATTAGTGAATGAGACTAAAATTGTAGAAAGATGATTAAGGTTCATAGAATAAGCACTAACAAGCATAACTAATTTTCTAGGAAAAGATAGACTAGGTCACAGAATGAAAGAAAATATCTACTGGCTCAAAATCTAAGAAAAAGGTTGTTTAAGAAAATGTCTATGCAGATGCTAAAACATCACTTCCAAGATTTGACACAGTTTAGATTATTTTTCTTTTCAAAGTTTAATTCAATTATTGAGTCATTAAATTGAGAATATGGATTGTCTTAATATAAATGATAGTAGTTCAACTTTGCCAATCTTGGAAGGAAAATTAATTCATTATTTGTATTCATGTTAATCATCATCCTCATCCTTTTAGTTGGGCCCCCAGGGAGAATTCTACCCCAGCCCCTGCCACAAATCTGATTGGTTGTATCTTAGGCCAAAGGTGGCCTTTGGTTGCTTGCCTCTCAACTGTGCCATGCCTAGAAATCTATTGATTTGAGGATTTCCACTTAAATACCCAAAAAAAAAAAGATTCAAGCATTTTTTGTATTAATCAATAGCTAGTTGACCACTCACCTTGAATGGAATACTTGATTAATTACCATTCCTCCACAACAGAATCACCAAAACGTTGGATTCTAATGTGGGGGTTAGCGGAAGTCTTAAGTATCCAAATTACTGGGAGGATGTGATATATATTGAGTTCCACACAAGTGCTAAACAAGTATTGCTCTTCCTGGTCGAGTACAATTTGGAATGATGAGAGGTGAGCAAGCAAAGGGATTATTTCTGTGAAGCTACTTAAGTGTCAAGAACAAAACGAAAAGAAAACACCAGATAAAGCAAGTATGATGGTAGAAAGAATCTCTAAAGAATAAAATAATGGTAAAACAATAGTACTAGTAAAGATTGGTCATCCACTATTTACTGTGGAGAGGTCAGGTGGTTAGGTTAAGGGATGAGGATAGTCCATTTTGGCTTGATACTCCGTTGGTGATGGCGTTTTGACTTTATTCCATTCTTTTAAAAACATATTCTTCACTAGGCTTACTAGACATGCACACACATATATATATAAGTAAATTTTTTATTGTTTTTAAGCTAGTACTAGAGTAATATTGACATTGATTCTATCTTGTACACATAACCTTAAAATATGTTTGAAGGATGCAGCTATAGGAGAAGATAAACTCACCACTCCAGAATTTGATAAGGTTATAGCTCAAACCTGAGACAATGAAATTGAGTGAATATAGACTAGTTGGGAATCACCTGAGACAATCCTAGTGTGAAATCTCAGATTAATGAAGAATCAACAGATTAGATTGAAGAGGAATTAAATGCGTGTTCCTAGGTTACTCTCGTCTTCAGAAGGCATATAAGTGCTACTCACTTGATCTTGGTAGAAGTAGATACTTTCTCTCTTCTGATGTCACCTTCTTTGGGTCTACTCCCTTTTTCTCTTTAGCATCTAGTACTTCTTCCCATCTTCATTATGTTCTTCCTGTTCCATCTTTTCATCCTCCAATCCTTGTGTCTATTCCAACTCCTGTTGTTCCTGCTCCTTTTCAGACTTATCATCATCGTTCTAGACCACTATCTACTCCAGTACCTTCTATAGTAGCTCCAGCACCTCCTATTGCTAATGGTGATGTTCCTTTAGATTCATGTCTTCTATAGATGGTGCCATTGTTTTGTCTCCCTCCGTTTCTACCCATGCTCCTATTCACAAGGTACATGTGCCACTTGGAATCCTCATCCCATTTATACTTTCGTGAACAATCATCATTTGTCACTTGTCCATTATGCTTTTGTTTCTGCTCTTTCTTTTATTTCTTTTCCTAAGACAGATGTAGAGGCTTTTTCTTACCCTAGGTGGCAACATGCTATGGATGAGGAGATGTTTGCCTTGCTAGCTAATGAGACATGGGATATTGTGCCTCTTCCTCTGAGGAAGCCTATTGCTAGCTAACAAGACATGGAGTTTCTGGAGTTCGGTATGGCGCGCATGCAGGAGGACATGGCGACCATAAAGAACTAGAGTTGGGAGGATATGGTAGCCCTGAAGGATAGTATACATGAGCTGGAGAAGGGCCAAGAACGGGCGAACTACTACAGGCAGAAGATTGGCAGAATGTGTAACATGTTGTTCGCCTTGTCACAATTCCGTTTACCAGTAGATTACCCTCCAAGAACAGGGTTGGAACCGATCTTGGACCAAGATGGTATTCTGCCCAGATCGGATGGGCTGAGGGCTATGGAGGATGGGTTTGCAGGGGAGCAGGAAACTCAGGGAAGGGGTCCTGCTTCTTCAAGTATTAGCCATACCCCGACACCTCGATTGGAAATTCCAATCTTTAAAGGGGTGAAGCTAAGATGCTAGGTTCGTCGTTGTGAGAGATTTTTCGAATTGTACCGAATCAGGGAAGAGCAAAAGGTGACTACGGCAACAGTGTATCTTAATGACACTGCAGACGCATGGTATCAAGGTTGGAAGCAAGCTAAGGGTGGAGTAGTGTCTTGGCTGGAATTTTCAAAAGAATTATGTGGCCGGTTTGGTGAGAAGAGCATGGCAAACGTGGTGGAAGAATTTAACAAATTGAGGCAAGAGGGGTCGGTTGAAGACTACCTAAAGAGGTTTGAAGAGTTGAGGGCAATAATAGGGATGGCCCAACTGAGTTTAACTGAGCCATATTTTGTATCTAACTTTATTAACGGATTGAAGGACAAGTTGCGATCGATGGTGAAGATGATGATGCCATCATCAATTAAACAAGCAGCGGAGAAAGCCAGGCTACAAGAGCTTACATTGGAAGTGATTTGCAATAAGTACACGATGGAAGTGGAAATTCAGCCTTCATTGTATCAACCACTGGAAGGGAATCATGTGCAGGTGAATTCTAAGGTTTATCCCAACCATGATGCAGCCAAATCAGCTACGATGGAGCAGAGACAAAAGCTGGGATTATGCTATAAGTGTGGCAATAAATTCATCTTTGGCCACTAATGCCAAAACAGCTCCTTAACATGGAAGGAAGAGAGGACGAAAACGAAGAAGAACCAGCTAGAATTGGGTGACGAAAAAGGCATAGCTATTTTGAATTCTTGGGGTCAAGAATTGTTTGAAGGGGAGGGGATTGTCACGACCACAGGAGTAAGTCAGTATATGTATCAGTAGAACAACTATAGTAACCGTTAGGGTTAATCAGCTGTGTAACAGAAGTTGTTATGATTAGTTAGTGGTTGTTACATTGTTAGAAGGTTGTTATGGTTGCTAGAGACCTATGGCAGTAAGACAAGGGCATCGAGAATAATGACAAGTCTTCTCTCTCAATTCTCTCTTTAATCTTTCTCTCATTCTCTCTCGCTCTCTATTTTTCCTTCTTCCTTATTCTATCTGTTGTTTCTCCCTTCCTCATTCTATCTATTCTTCTCGAAATTCAATCCAAATTCTTTCAATTGTCAAGCCCACAATTTGAGGGCTTGACAGTATGCTTGATTCCTGGCCTATAAATACTCCTATGGATGGGATAGAGGGAGCCATTGGAGGATCCTTGGCAATATAGGAGATTGGTTGGGAAGCTTAATTACCTCACCATTACATAGCCAAACATCTCTTTTGTTGTAAGTGTGGTGAGTCAATTCTTGGACATCCCTTGTGACAACCATTGGCATGCCTTATTGTGTATCTTAAGGTGCATTAGGAGTGCTCCTAGTAAGAGTTCGTTGTTTGAGAACAAGGGACATAAGAAGATTGTTGGATACAGTGATGCCGATTGGGTTGGTTGTCCCATGGATTGATGCTCTACTTCAGGCAATTGCATCTTGGTTGGAGGTAATTTTTTGTCTTGGAAAACTAAGAAGCATAATGTTGTGGCTAGATTTAGTGTTGAAGAAGAACATCAGGCCATGGCTGTAGCTACCTATGAGCTGATTTGGGTTCAGAAACTCCTTAAAGAATTAAGATTTAGAGACTCAAGGCCTATGCAACTTATTTGTGATAATCAGACAGCCCTATATATTGCCTTTAATCCTATTTTTCATGAATGAACTAAACACATAGAAATCTACTATCATTTTATGAGACAGAAGCTAGTGTTTGAAGAGATTAGTACCTCATTTGTTAGCTCTAATGACCAACTAGCTGATCTTCTTACAAAGGCATTATGGGGTCCACAACTTGATTACATTTGTACCAAGTCAGGCACATATGATATATATGCACCTGCTTGAGGGGGAGTGTTAGAGGATACAGCTTCGTTGTATTGTACATAGTGTTGTTTCTCTTAGTTGTACAAAGTGAGTTAGCTTGTTTTGTAGAGCTGTATATACACCTAATAGTGAATAGAGAATTCAGATATTCTTTTTCCCTCCATATCATTTTCTCTCTCTCTCTTTCTCTCTACTTCACAAAATATAACATGCACATTTATTACAAAATAATTTACCCCATAAAAGAAGGTTTTGGAAGATTTTTGGTAAAGGAGAATTTTTTAAAAATTAGAATAAGGTCAGTTGGGATTTCCCTATAAAAGATTTTTATCAAACATTAAAACTAGATGAAACTCTGAAAATCAATTTTAAAATAGTAGTTGTGAGTATAAAAATGCTATAATATTGTTGAATATTTTGGAAGATTCAGGGATTATAGATTTCTCTTATATATCAATTATTAAAGTTGCCCTTCCACTGTACGTGGTACAGCTGAAGAGCTACCACCAGCCTGTTGTGAGTCAGGAGTTTCTATGAATTCAGGAAATTGTGCCATTCACACAAAAAATACAACATATGGCTGCTATAGAAAATATGTTTGTTCAAATTTTGAAAATTTGAGAGAGAGCAAGAGAAAGAAACAGAGTGTAAGATCATAGGAGAAATTGTTAGACTTAAGAGAACATGTAAAAGAAATGAGAAGTCCATTTATAGAGTGGGGACGGGGAAAGGCATGCTGCAACCTGCGAAGCATAGACACAGACATGAGATGCTAGACATGGGGCATGACATTTTTCAAAAAAATAGGACACGACATGGTCAAGATATGATAATTAATAATTTTTTTTAATTTCTTTAAAGCATAATAAAGAATCAAAAGATTCAAAACTATAATTCAAACTCACAAATATGCATTTAAAATTCGTAAGTCAAAATTCCAAATGAATAACTCTAGTCTAATTAGTAATCAACTCATAGTCAGTTGTCTTTGTCCCTCACAATTCAGTTAATATTTAAAGAGTTAAAGAACAGAAGGGTGAAGAGTATGAAAACCCTTAGTCTTTTAGTCTTCGACATGTCCACACGTGTCCCCTCACGGGTGTCCCCTTTCGTATTCTTTTAAAAAAATTTAAGAAAGTGTTGGACATGCCACATGGGCTTCTTATATGTGTCAGAGGCATGTCAAAGTGTCGGATTATCTAACACACAACGACATAAATACAACATCCCCTAAAAATTGTTCGTGCTTTATAAGCTGCAACAAGTAAGGCAGGCAGCCCCCACATGCAGGCTGCATGTAATCCAAGTACGGTCCGACCTTTTTCACACCTATACATAAGCTTACTAAGGTTAGGTTATTTGAGTTGTTTTTGCAGCTAATGAATTCCACTATAATGCAAGTTCAAAGTCCATGGTCGCAATATATTGCTCAGTTGATTTCAATTGATGAAAATAGGATGTGGAAAATAGTAGATTCTGATGATTTTTTCTGTCAAAGGGTGCACATAGCCTGTGTATCTTAGAAGTGCATAGGAAATCAAGGTTACAAAAAGTGACTCCAAGCAGAAGGAAGTGACTGAACAGACGTGCTAAAAAGATTCCACCATATCAGACTCACGAATTGGACTTCTGGCTTTTTTTTAAAAAAAAAAGGAGTAATTGTATCTAGTAAAACAATTATAAGTAGTGATTGGACGGAAATTTTATGGAATCTAAAAGGATAAATTGGTGAAAGTTCCATATGTTTTGCAATATATTCCACCAATACTGTCAACCAAAGGAAAATCATAAAGTTCCTTGTACATGCAAAGTTATAAGCTATTATGCCTTTGTCAAGTAATCTCAACATATGATTCATAATATGTTGCAAAATGATTTTCTAAAATTCTGTCATTTGAAAAAAGGAATTTAAATTTCTGAAGGTGACTATATTATCTGAAGCTGACTATAATCAACTGCAACAGAATATAAAATTTTCTATCCAATGGTGCACAATACCAGCTGTTGGAGGAGTGCTTTGATATGGAAAGATTATGAAGAGGTGACCAAGGCTGACAAAAAAGAATGACATGATTCTTCAAAGGCATTTGCTATCACACTGGGTCTGAAGGCAAGGACTGCAATACATGAATTAATTTGGATCTTCACAGTTCTAAGAACTGAAAAGGTAATAATGTAAATCAAGAACTTCTTTTACAAAACTGCACGAAATTTACTATGTTAACCAACAATGTGGCAAGAATCAAGGTCCATAGCTATCAGGATGAGCTTTTATTGTGTATGAACTAAATTCCATTTTTCACAACATTAGTTTAGCAATTTTTGGGAAACATCTTGTTTTCTGCAATTACTTTATTATATCCAGTTAGAAATCGGTTTGCCAATTCTACATTTGATTTAAGACTTCTCAATTTGTAGCTTCACTGTTTTGATTTTCCAATTACTGTAAATTCCTAATATTTGCATATTTACCTCCATTATTAGTTTTAGTCTATTGATTACACTGGTGTGCTAAAAATAACCTCTATGATATTCAGAAATTCTCAATAATAATTCAGGAAGAGACAGATTGCTAATCAGGATAAGGTCGTGAACAAAGTTAAATTTCAGACACTGAGCTTATCTTCACACTCTGGTTTTCCTATTGTGTCCCATGACTTCCATCCTAAGTTGGCTGAAAAAAGATCGGGAATCAACGAGTTATGGATTTAATAATTCGTTGTAGATTCAACTATGTGGTGTGGAGTTATTCTCCTTAAACAGATAAATAATTCAATTGCCGCAAAGGACTTGGATCACATCTACCATAAAGTGGCTGAGTTGGCACTGAGGAACTATTTTGCTTCAAAAGAGATCATAAAAGAATCAGATCATAGGGAGAGAGACACTGACCAAAGCTGAAAGCATAACCATTAACGGACATCAGCTGCTTGTTGGCCATGATGATTCCGACCGAACTTATCACGTTCATCGCCCACGCACCGACATTCGAAATAGCCGAAGATTTCTTCTCGCCTTCCATTTCTTCTCCCCTTCCCAATTTCCTCTCGGCAATCGGCAGGAACTTCAAATCTGATACTTGCAATTAGTTTATACCAGCGATAAGAAACGATCTGTCGGTGGGACAGCGGGAGAGACGCAATGCCAGAGGACACGACACGTAGAGAGAGAGAGAGAGAGAGTCGAAGACAGCTAACACTACTGCGATGACGACGGAGCAAGCGTCTCTTTCTTCATTTTTCTTTGTCGTAGAGCGCATATGCCTCTGTGTGTTACTTTGACGAAGAAGATCTGGATTCTGCGAGTTTCGGCGATGGTAAATGCGGGCTTGGAGGTGGCAAATGGCAATTGTGATCTGTGAATTTCAATTCTCACGCGCCCTCTCTGTCTCGCAAACCTCGATTTTCACCTCGAATCTGCGGCCATTTCCCCCAATTACATTCACTTTAACCTTCAAACACATGGAGATGGCGGAGATCATGAAATCATTCCTTCTCCTACCTCACATGTAGGAGATACGTGTAGCCTGGTGGTTCAATTCAACTTCAACATGAACGTTCATGTAGACATTAAATATATATAAAAAATAAAACTTAAATATAACTGTTGTCATCCATCGATATTCAATTTTGGAACTATGTTTGTTCTGCACCGACATGTTCCCTCCTAATAATATTTTAGATTTTTTTTATATTTAAATAATAAAAAGTTGGATTAAAATTTAAAAATTATAAAATTGTTTATAAATTATTTTTAATTTTGATATCAAAGTTACTGAGAAAATATTAATTTAAAAAAATTAAATCACATATTAAATAAAAAACAAAAGAATTTCTTAGTTAATTATTGGACCATTTATCGATTCATATTTTTAAAAAAATATATAAATTAATTAAGATTATGACATTATATTTAAAAAAAAATAAAATTCTTCACTTGACAGATTGTAAGATGTGTTGATTAACATTGTATGCTACAATTAAAGTGCATTTATATAATAATATTAACATAAACTCATAATGAAAATAAAATAAAAATCAAGATTAAATATTTAAATTATAAAAAAATTATTCATATATTAAAAAAATGATATATAGACGAAATTTAAATAGTGGATATTAATTCTTGTCAAATATTTTAAATTATTATTATATTTTTAATATTTAAAAATAAATAAAAAGATAAAACACTTAGACCGATTGATAAATAGATAAATTTAAAGAAAATAACAAATATTATGTCGAAAGATAATACAATACTTCAATAATTGTGCAATCATAAAAGATATTGTTTTAAAATATTACAAATAAAACTATTAAAAAAAATTAAACCAAAGTTTATAATTATTCTCGACAAGTGCTCATATTTTGAAAACGTTATATGATTAACTTGGCCACCTTTGTTCTTGCACTCTCTCTCGTGTGTTTTTTCTTCTTTTTGCTTGGTATAAATTTGCTCGAGGGGTTGAGTTGGGTTTTGAAAGATTAAGAAGAACACACGTGTGCTGGTGGCTTGAGGTTTTCTGACTAATAATTTAACGAGAGCTGCGAATTGATTTTGAATAATTTGTTTGGTGTGAATTGACTATGCCTCTACAGTTTAAAAAGGATACAATTACTACACCCAATCGATATCGACATCAGCCAAGTAGGTATGCATTTATTTAATTACATACAATGTAATATTGCATTAGTTAAACATCAAAATTACATATGATTTGTGTATAATTTTGCTATGTATTTTTTATATAAAATATTTAAAAATACATGCACACCCATATGGCATATCCAACATATATCTCAGGTTTTGCTTAAGACCGTAGCTAGCTTGTCTAGAATGTAGCTAAAAGCTCAAACCTTAGAATGGAAGTCTTTGCAAAGCTACCTTAGATGTTTTCCTCAATAATTCTGTGTGATTGTAGACACCTCTGTTGGGATGCTCATATGGATGCGTGAGTTTTTTTTTTTTTTTAATTTTCATCATATGAAAACGCAACGAAATTTAACACAAATTATATGTAACTTGGATGTTTAAGTAATGCACTATTACATCACATGTAATAAACTGAATGCACACATAGTAAGAAAATACCAAAAAGGTGTAAAAACAATTTATACCATAAGACCTCTTCCTCTTCAAGTTGTGAAGGGCTTACTCCATCCACACCAAGCAAGCTTTCTAAAATTAATTCGTAACCTCGTTAAATACTAGCCAGAAAACCTCAAGTTATCGGCACTTGTATAGTTCTCCTTGATCCATACTCTATGCTCAACCATTGACAAATTTACAGCAACAAAGTAGTTGGACAAAGTAAGAAGAAAACAAAGAAGCTGGCAGCTTAAGCAAAGGTTGTTGAGAACATGTAACCCATGCATAATCTGCTATTGCCTCTAATCTCTTTTTTACGATGTCCAATGGGTGAGCAATAGCTCCCCTCAAGTATGCTTCAAAGAGTGCCACAAGGAAGCCACTAACTAGGGAGAATTCCAATTTATCTGGAAGCCTTTGCATGCAATCTGACAAACAAAATCAGTAGATCATTTTCCTAAATTTTGAAAAAAAAAAAAAAAAAATGCGACTGACTACAGAAAGCAATCAAGAATTTCTATTTGCATGATCCATGGTCATTTATTTAATCGCACATGATCCATTAACACTTAACGAATCATGTCATTTCACTCTTAATAACTTGTATAAAGTCCACCATTAAATATTAATGGCATTCGAGGACATTACAAGTAGCATGGATTTGATTTTAAACGCTACGTTTTTCAGCATGTGACTTTCTAAATTCACAGCTAAGTAACGATTAGACGGCATCAAACACATTTGAAACCAATCAAACACTTTAATTTGTCTCAAGAATCTCTTCATCCTCTTAAGACATTTTGATAATCTTAAGTGACATCTAATAACATATTATGATAATCTAAGTGGCAAATAAGTATATTTATTATGAATTTATTACAGTTGACAATTATCGTGTAATATAATCTTTCCATCACATAACGTCCTGACTAAGCAAGAGCCATGGGATGATAAATTCACAAATTCAACAACTATGTGTCGAATCTCATTAGCATGACTAGATGACACATCAAAAAACTTTTTCTTGATCATTCATATTGCATTGGCTAAGAACTTTCATATCACACTAACAGAATAACACATAGGACATTCGTTTTATCATATAAAGATGATGGATCCTATTTAAAGGCATCTACCTCCATGTATCAGCAATACAAGACCACATTAGATAAAAATTTACCCCTCGTAATTGGATGGGTCTCCTCATCAACAAATCTCATACACAAATACATAGAGACAATTGTGTCACTTTAAATTAAAGGATCAATCACACAATCACAATTTGATAATAAAATTATTATCCACTATGCCATCTGATTTATTATCAATATCACGTCCAGTGTATTGTTTAAACAAAAAACACCCATGAGCTTACTATAAACATCATATGCTTTGCCTATGTGACTCACCATCATTTATTATTAGTATCTCATATTAATTAAAATAATAAACATACGTGTTAATCCATAATTAATTAATCAAAGTCTCCATTTAAAAAATATAAGGACTAAAAACATTTAAGAAATTTCATTAGTAAAGAATTTTGTCATATATTCTTAACAAGTTAAGAATGAGATATTTAACAAGATATTTAAGGACTTATGTATACAAAAATTGGAGAGCAGTGAATAAAGATAAATTTGCCATTAACTATATACATAAATATATCAAATATTTTATTCCAATAGATATTATCTGAATCTAATATTAAGACACAATCGCTAACAATCTCAACCTAAAATCATGAGATACAAGACATTAACCTTTTTACCTGGTAAGTTGTGGGTGGAATTAACATGTTGTGGATGTTGATTGTTTCGATATCGAGACTTCTTGTGAGCCTAAGAAAATTACCAAGGGCCTCAGCCGGTGTTCAATGAGACCAAATTCACAAAATAAATTAAATAAGGTCAAATACATATTTTAACTCCTATATTTGTATTTTTTTAAATTTAAATATTTAAATATTTTATTGTTTTAAAGATATTTTCGAATTATGCATTTCGAGTCGATTAAACATTTCGACAAATTTATTAAGAATAATAAATTAAAAAATGTAATTAAAAAACAAAAAGTTTAGAAATACAATTAACTTAAAATTATAAATTCAAAAATATTTTTAAAACAAAATAAAATTAAAGTATCTAAATAAAAAAGAAGAAGTTAAAAACATATATTTTACCATTAAATAATAGTCCGGGAATAATACTAGACAGTATCTAACGAGGAGATGAATCGTGTGATGGGTCGGACCTCTCCATTGTACTGTAAATCTCGGTCGTCAGTCACTAGTTCTTTTTGATCTCTTGCATTATTGTCTGGCACTCCTTGACTCCATATTAAACACAGGAAAGAAGCTCTCACAAGAAACTTTTTGCTTCTCTATCTAGGATTTTAATTTCTAGTGCGGGAGCTCGTTTCCGTGTGCATTCGATAACTTTATATGAGAAGAGAGAGCTATCAAAGTATCTCTGTAACCAATTGCTTCGTCACATTTACTTCTGTACGTGATGCTTTTTAATGTTGGTTGCCAGAGAAACAAGCTTCTATGGGTATTGTCTCCCAAATTGTACAGGAATCTATCGGGTCACTTTTGTACCAATGCTCCAAAGCCAAGGCATTTCGACATGGGATTTCCCTTCACGCTGCTGTGGTCAAGATGGGCATGCTCTCCGATGTTATCGTCTCCAATCATCTCATCAATATGTACGCCAAGTGTGGCAAAATCTCACTTTCGCGCAAGGTGTTTGATGAAATGTCTGAGACAAACCTTGTCTCTTGGTCGGCTCTCATCTCTGGGTATGACCAAGCTGGGGAACCCAGAACGGCTATTGACCTTTTCTCTAAGATGGAGCTTGTTCCCAATGAGTATGTTCTTGCTAGCGCTATAAGTGCCTGTGCTAATCTCTTGGCATTAACTCAAGGGCAGCAAATTCATGCTCAATCAGTGAAATCCGGGTACTGCTCCATTTCCTTCGTTTCCAACTCGTTAATTTCAATGTACATGAAATGCGGTCAATGTAGCGATTCCTTGTCAGTTTTTGGTAGTGCATCTGAGCTGAATTCTGTCTCTTATAATGCACTTATTACTGGGCTGATAGAAAACCAACAACCAGAAAAAGGGCTTGAAATTTTCAAACAAATGCGCCAACTTGGTCTGGTCCCGGATCGTTTTACTTTCGCAGGAGTCTTGGGAGTTTGCAGCACTGCTGATGATCTAAGGATAGGAATGGGATTGCATTGCCAAACAATTAAGCTCAAGCTTGACTCGACCCCTTTTGTAGGAAATATTATACTAACCGTGTACTCAAAGTTCAATATGATGGAAGAAGCTGAAAGGGCATTCTGTCTGATTGAAGAGAAGGATACCATTTCATGGAATACTCTCATTGCTGCTTGTTCTCATTTTGCTGATCATGCAAAGGGTTTAAGAATTTTTCAGGAGATGGTGAACATAGTTAGCTTACAGCCTGATGATTTCACATACACCAGTGCCCTTGTTGCCTGTGCTGGCATAGCCTCTGTAGTCCACGGCAAGCAGATTCATGCTCATTTGATTAGAAGAAAGCTGGATGTGGATGTAGGGGTTGGTAATGCACTTGTAAACATGTATGCTAAATGCGGTTGCATTGGCTATGCATACACTGTCTTTAGTCAAATGAGCCATCTCAATCTTGTATCATGGAATACTATCATAGCTGGATTTGGAAATCATGGGTATGCGCTGAAGGCCATAGAACTGTTTGAGCAAATGAAGGAAACCGGTTTGGAGCCAGATTCTGTTACATTTATTGCGCTTCTCACTGCATGCAATCATGCAGGGCTTGCCAACGAGGGCCAACTCTATTTCAATTCTATGGATGAAATCTATAAGATCGCACCTGATGTAGAACATTTCTCTTGCCTTATTGATATGCTTGGAAGAGCTGGGAGACTAGAGGAAGCCCAAGAGTACATGAAAAAGTTTCCGTTTGGGCATGACCCAGTTGTTCTGGGAAGCTTACTTTCTGCGTGCCGACTGCATGGAGATGTTTCCATTGGTGAACATTTAGCAAAAGAGATTCTTAAACTTCAGCCTAATACTAGTTCACCTTATGTTCTGTTATCAAACTTATATGCTTTAGACGGGATATGGGATGGTGTTGCAGAGGCAAGGAAAATGCTGAAAGGTAGTGGATTAAAGAAAGAGCCTGGCCACAGTTTGATTGAAGTAAAAGGCATTGTTGAGAAATTCAAAATTGGTGATTTTTCTCATTCAAGAATTCAAGAGATAGTGCAGACTCTCAAAACTTTGGGTTGGGAAGTGGATGAAGTACTTTCTTATTGTTGATGTAGTCCAAGAGAAAGGTAATATTTATGCCTTTAATTTATATTTAGAAGCTAGTTTAGGCAACAAGACCCAAACTTGGAAGTGTTACCGATCAAACAGGGTGGCAGAATGCCTAAAAACAAGAAACTAGTAGATAGAAGTGGAAGATTAACGGAGTAAAGTTACTTATTGTTGGAAAATAATCCAAGTCCTTAGCTGTCAATTAGTCCATGTTTAATCCTTATTTTCAGCCTTAGTGATCAAATAGTTGAGATTATATTGGGATTTTTTTTTTTGCTAATGGAGATATGGAAACGTGTCCCATATTCTCACTTTTTATGTGCCTATATAAAAAACCATTTATGAATCTTTTTGGGTATTGGAAGGTCAATAAAATATACTCCTTTTGCTGTCACTTCGTTGAGTGAGTCTTTTTATCAAGAACTTATTCAGGTGATAGGTGACAACTAAGCCAAACAGCTTATTTTTTCTTCCCCTCTTCCATCTTGTAACACTAAAATATTTCAGTTCTTGCTGGAAGGTGTGGATATAATATACGTACATATATATATATACATACATAATTGATGCATTTTTAACAATGCTTGAGACTCTTCAGTTGGCTCACCGATTATGGAGTGGGACACCCCCTAGGGGTCTCCCTGCCCCTGTAGCCTTGTTTGGGAAAGAGTTAAGAATGGAACAAATTGGAATATAAAATATTTTTTTTTTTGGAGTAGAGATAAAAAATAATAGAAAATGTTTCTCTTTATTTGGTAGAACTATGGAATTGAATAGAATTAAATGACACCCGTTCAATGAAAAGATGTAACTACAAATTTGAACTTCTAAAAAAGTACAAAAATTTTCATTTATTTTCATTCTATTTCATTATAATTGCCTCTCCCACATGACTTTCATCCATTTCCATGTCATCTCTCTCTCTCTCAATCGCACTACAAGGGTTAATGCTTTAGGGTTTGAAGTTTGGGTCTTGTAATTTAGAGTTGGGGTTAGAGGTTACATTTGGGGGTTTGGGGTTAGCATTACAAATTTGAGAGGGATTAAGGATTCGAGGTTTCAAGCTTGGAGTTCAGAATTTACGAGATTAAAGATTCGACGAAAAACATTTTTGGAGGCAACGCAATTGTGAGCCCTACACCAACTCTTCTAGGTTTTTGCTGTCTCTAGCTTGCCCAATGCTTAATCTTGTCAACCAATCTACAAAGTCTAATTTAAAGTTTAAAAGATTTTCCCTAATGTTTCGGGATGATGTAAGGTGGGTATAGGAGGTGAGCTGTCAAGTGAACTTCTCACCTCATTATCTAATTTATTTTTTTGTCGACGTTCAAAATCAATCGATAATGTTTCGTAAACTCGTAATGAATAAATAAATTGAAATGTAAAGAGAAAGAATAAAATAAAACGAACATAGAAAATTTTTTACATAATTTGACCAAAACAATACGCACTCCACGACTGCCCTTTGGGTATTCGGATAGAGTAACAATATATTATTCTCATTATTCTCCCTTTATAATGGTGTTTTTGACCCCTATTTATAATAAGAGATGTTTACAGTTGCATGAAATACAAAAGTGGAAGAATAATATCATGGAGACAAGATGTCTTTATCAATTTCATAAAATCGGGACTGGGACTCCGTATTATTGGGGATCCGATTTATGCATCAGATAAAGTAGGTGGGTCCCTGTCTCCGGTTATTCAGCAACAATGTTGTTGTGCGAACTGAATAGTTTGACTGGTCTGAGTTTGGGTTTCAACGACGTGTGACGTTGTTTTGATAAGCTCAGGCCTATTTGAGTTCAGGCAATTAGGCTGACTTGCTGGGTCAAACCCAACCCATAAGAAGTAGTGCGGGAGATACTCACAACATTTTTCTTAGCATGATACGTCATTGCTTGATAATAAAAATTAAATTGATGGAGATATACTATGATTTATTATTGAAATATTTTAACAACTTGATATAGCTACTGAAGAAATTAAAATTTCATTCTAACTTTAGAAACAGGATTAAATTTTATTATTTTTTGGTAATTTATTATAAAAAAAAAGTTAATAATTTATATATCTTACATAAAATATTTTATATATGTTGTGGGATACCTTAAAAAAATTAAATCGAATATCCAAAAATTCAAAAAAGTATCAAATGAAGGCCAAAGACCCAGAAGACCCTGAAGAGTCTTCTAGGCAAAAGTCTTTCGATGACTTCGAAGTGTCTTCGAGGAAGTCATAGCCTTAAGCCCCTAAGCCATTTAGCCCTTAAGTCTGAAGACCTAACTCAAAGAGTCTCCAGGACAGGAGTCTCCCAATGACTTCGAAAAGTCTTTGGGGAAAAGCCCTAACGAATTCTTTAAGCTTTTAAGTCCCAATGACTCATCTTAAAGTCTCTCGGGCCATCCTTTTATCTTAAAGAGAGTCTTGTCCAAAAGATACTTTTTTGAGACATCTCATTCCCAAAGGTATCTTTAGGTCCTCCGACTTCATTCGTGGCCATTTCACTTGAAGAGTTGGACCACCTCAGCATTCCACGTGTCTTGCCTCGCCACGTAGCCCCAGCCATCGAGGCTTATAAATACCCTTTAGGTTCACGCCATTGGGATCTATATCTAGCACCCGAAGAGTCAAACCTAACACTTTAGATCCAAACCCATTTGAAGACTCTCATATGGACACACTCACTCGAAGCCTCATACAACATACACTCATACATTATTCTACATCATGACATCATCTTACTTTAGTATCGGAAGGTCTGCACAAGAGAGTTTCATGTGTGTATTCTAACTGTGTTTGTGCTGCTGATCCATCTAGAGACCCAATGCATAGCACTTCTCGAAGACTCCCACAATTCTCCAAGAGTCTAAGTCATTTGAAGACTAGCTATTCGAAGACCCAAATCTTTGGGAAAGAAGTCACCCGAAGACCCATTGGCCCCTCAAGCATCCAAAGACTTAGAGCATCTTCTTTGCTCTCTTGAATAACGGATCAAGCCAGCACCACCATGTCAGCACAGACCTTATCCCTTATTTTCTCGCCGAGCCTTGTGAGATATTTCTTAAAACATATAAATTTAATTATTGTATTTCAACAGTAATAATATATAAGAACAAATCTAATTTGTAATATTCAAATTCATGAAATCCAATTCAAACATAAATAGATTTTGTATTATCTCATCAAATTAGATTTAAGATGAATTTGGTTTCAATTTAGATTATTGAAAAGTTTAATTCAGACTACTGACAAGTTTAATTTGAAATATTTTAAGAAAAAATAGGCTTGATACTCTTAGGTTTAAACTAATTGCAAGGGATATACCTTTGAAGTTATGAAAAGACTAATGACCTTCCTTGACTTTGTAAATTCTGTTTCTTTATGTCATGATGATTGAACCCACTCACCAAACCAATGGGCTCAACTAGTGTTGTAGAACATAGATGTTCAATCATGGCGACAAGCCCACCCTTTCTATCTCTCTCTATTTATATCCTTTTATTTTCCTCCCCCTTCTCTAATCCAACAAAAGGTTTGGTTGTCATGGTTAAATCCTATCTTTCTCTATTTGATGCCTCCCTACTTCTCTTTCTCAATCTTGTTTCAACATTACGCTAAACCCAAATTGGATCCAACATTGTTCTGAACCTAATCTAGGTTCCAACACGATGCTAAAATCCAAATTAGGTTTGACATTATCACTTTGAATCGAAACTAGGGTTTAGCTGATGGTGGTGGTTGGCTAGCAGACAATCACTTATGCATTTCCCATTCTCTTTCTTTTACATTGTTTTCTCTTTCTTTGTCTCACTCTCTCTAGCAATAGAACCCAGGTTCCATCATCGAGTATATTTAACTGCTAACTCTGATTGTCATTAGGTTTTAGCCATTACCAACATTAATAGTGGTTGGCTAACGATTGCTTGCATTTGTTTACTTTTTTGAAACTAAAAAAGAAAAAAATGAGAGAAGAGAGAAAACAAAAGATAAAATAATCATTTTGTTATTTTTTTTAACTACATGAGAGGTTATTTTATCTTTTTAAAATGTGAAAAATAGTGTCTACAATTAAGATAAATTTTACTAATAATTAATGTAAATCACTCAATATTCTTAAAATTTTGTAGTATATGTATTTTCATAGCACACAATAATGCAATCTTTCATATTTCATTATCACATAAATCACCACAAGATTTCTCGATTTTGTGTTGTGATATTAACACACTCTAAATTAATGTTAAAATTTAAATTTTTTAATAGACAAAAATACTCAAATTTAAATGTTCTCTTTTCAACAACTACAACCCTCACTAGGTTTGCTTCTCATGACAACCATTAGAACATCATCATGACACCTTGCAAATGACACCCTTAGTAATATCACAAGCAATCAAATAATTGGATCTAAACCATATTATGTACATTTTCCCCAAGTATTTATTTATTTATTAATTTTTTTAATAAGATTCTTTGTAGTATTCTACTATTTTTGATAAATTAGTGTCAGTGTGGTGGCCTTTGATAAAGAATCAAGGATGAAGTACACATTGCCATTACACCTAAAAACCAATTGATTTATCAAGTATTCAAAGATCAAAGGTTTTGTCAATTGAGCATTCATTTAATTTGATCCGCTCATAAAGCCATTTAATAATTGAATGCAATTAACTGAAGCTATATGTAGCAAAACTTAACTGAATCGAACTTTTAAAAATCTGGCTTAGTTGAAATGATGAAAAGAATCAAATTTGGTAAGAACTTATTAAAACATTTTAATAACTGTAATTAATTATTGTTATAAACACAAATTAATATTTTTATTTTAATGGTAGTTTCATAAATGGCCTAAAATTTAGTGTTATTTTTTAAAATAATCATATATTTTAGTTATTTTGGTTAAAAATTAAATTATAATCTTTAAAATTGAACCGAATCAAAGTATCCAAGATTTGACACTTAGGTTCGACAATTCAATTACAACAAAAATCATGCTTACCACACCACAACATTCTATGGTTGCTGGAGAATTCACCGGCTGGTCAATTGGCACAATATGATGCCCAACCCCCAACACCATAAGATCACAACCTTCCCCTTTTCTGTAAGCTCTTACTTCACTCACCCAGCAAGTTCATATCATATCTTATTGCTGTTAAAGAGAAACAAACACTTGTGAGCAATTCCAAAATCCATGACCAACACTTGGAAGGCCGATCCCATTCTGTTCATCGGGAAACAGTTTCTTCTCCAAAAACAATCTTCCATAATTGCATTGCAATTGCAAGCTTCCCCATTTCACTCCAAGTAGTTTAGGATTTATCCTCGTCGATGGTTGAGACTTGAGAGAAACAGCAATCTGTAAGCGATTCCAAGCAACAGTACCTTTTATTTATCACTAACACAGAACTATAGTCCACGACTGCTAATGCACAAGACCAGGCCAAGTCTTCCTGTTGCTAGTAAATTCATTATACAACAACAACAACAACAACAACAACAGACACAAACAGTAAACCGAGGGAGGTTTCACAGCACTGCATGGAAATGGATAGACACATTCTTCTCACCGAGTTCATCAGCAAATACTCCTCTCTCCAAAACCCAATCTTCTATCATTGCCTGAGAATTCACTGCCTGGTCAGTTGGCACAAGATGCCCGGCCCCTAGCACCACGGCATGGCTCAAGCTCCTCCATTTCTGCACGTACCCGGCAAGCTTCCCGTTCACCCTCCAAACTTTCCTCTCAGCCTCCATGAACTTCCCGATCCCGGCCCACTTCATCTTCTTCACCCATGCCTCAGTTGACACCACGCCGTCTCTCAAATCACACTGTCCCTGGTAGAGCAAGACCTTGCTGTTCATCACCAAAAACTCCACCATGTACTTCACACTCTTCATCACATCTTCATTCAATGCTGCCCCAACAACACCACTGCATTCTTCGTAAACAATCGATTCATTCACACCAAACAATCGTTTCACTTCCGGTTGTTGCAAGAACTCAGTCACCAAACTTGTTTCATAAGGAGTTTGCCTTCTGAAGTCATACAAAGTGGCCAGCCCGGTCATGCTTTGCAACATTTCCAAGACATTGGTTCTTGCATCTGTTGCATTGCTCCAATTACCTTTCTTAGTTAATTCAACAGCCTCATTTTGAAGGCTCTCCAACAAGGTCTTCTGTTTCTCATTCACCAAACCGGAAAAGTAAGCATTTGCAGCATGAGTAGCCACTTGTGACACTGGATCAGTCAATCCGTTCCCTATAGCAACTCCCGCCAAATTAACCCGTTTTGACGCCGGCAACCAGGCATTCTTCTTCAGAATATAGTACCCAATTGCCGGAACATACTTCCCTCCATAGCTCTCACCAGTAACGTACATCGGACGCGATTTGAACGTCGGGTCTAATGCAACAAACGATGAAATCGCGGCAAAAAGATGCCTGCCAACGGCGTGTTGATCTCTCGGGATTTCTTCTGGAGTTGAGGCAATACTAAATCCAACACCGATTGGGTTATCAAGGAAAAGGAGGCCGAACAAACGGTTCCAAGACCCCGAATTGGGTTTGAGCACGACCTGTTCGACGTTTTGCCTGTGAGAAACACGCCACGGACCTAGCTCGTATAAGTTGCCCAACATGGAGGAACAACCCGGGCCGCCTTGGAGCCAAATGAGAATTGGGGTTTGGGAGAGGGGCGAAGCGGGCGATTGGGCTTCATAGAAAGCGTAGAAAATGGCAGAGGCGGTGGTGGAACTGACCGGAAGGTAGCCGGATTTTGCGGGGAGTGCTTCTTTAGGGAATGGGGTTGAAGTGGCGGCCGCGGCGGAGATGGGCGGGAAATGGCGGAGGACGGCGAGGAAGAGTAGGAGCTTCAGGAAGCTCCGGACTTGCGTTGACTCCATTGTCAAGCAATCAGGAGTTAGCCCGAGCTCATTCAAGTGATTCCAAGAATCGTTTGCTTTCGGACTCTCATTGTTTGGTGGGGGAAGAAGAACAAAGGCATAAGCAAGGCAATCCCGGCCCAAGCCCAGAATGGATTTGCCTATAAGATTGGGTCCCTTTTTATCCTGATCCACAATATTTTCTTATTTTAGGCCCAAATGTATATGTAGCTCAATGCTCAATCTGAAAATATATTTGGCCTAATTAAATTCAATCAATTTCTTTAATTGAATGTTTGGGTTTGGTTAAAAGAAGCGATGCATTCAAGGCTTCTATTTGGTAGTTCAAAATATGAAACAAAATGCTACAAAAATGGAATGAAATTGGTACTTAGAAAGACTACTCTCATCAATGCTCTCAGAGAAGAAGAAAAACTAAGACTAAATTAGGAAGAGTCCTACAGAATTCAGAAGATGTTAGGACTCAACACATGCATATTACAGACGCTACAAAGCGAAGTAATAGGCAAAACTTGGAACACTATACACCTAAAGAGATATTTCTCGGTTTTACTGGTCATGAACTCTAGTGGAAGGGATGAAGCACGAGACACAAGATCGAGCCTGTCACTAAAGGCACTGCCCCGACCCGATCAAGGGCCGGAATCCTTTTTAATTTTTCATTATAATAATATTTCTCAATAAATAAAATAATATACTCCATGTATTCTCGTGGAGTAGGCGAAATTATAAATTGAACCACGTAAAATCTCCATACGCCCAACTATTTGTATGTGTCATAGAATATGACGCAAGTACGATGGCTCAAACATAGCCTGCTCCCAAAAGTTAAGTCGCCTAGTGACAATTTGGTGTCTATGACCATGAGTTGGCCCGAGATCACCAGAAGATCCAATGCCTATGCCCGTAGGTTCACCCAGATCCCTCGTTTGAGTTCAGTGCTATGCCTTTTACCTAGACCTAACTCCCTAGTTGATCTAACACCTTGGTCTCCCAGTAAACTCGAATGTCTGGTAGGAATTCTATTCTAGACCACTAGCAAAATCAGATCCCTTGAGGTAGACTAGCCCTAGGAAGGCGTGAAGAGAGATGAAGCGACCATATGACAAATCTGACTTGATTCAGCTTATCGGAGTTAAGTCGCCTAGCGACAATCTGGTGCTGATGACCACGAGTTGACCCGGGATCACTAGAAGATCCGATGCTTATGCTCGCAGGCTCACCCAGATCCCTCATTTGAGTTTGGTGCTATGCCTTTTAGCTAAACCCAACTCCCTGGTTGATCTGGTGCTTAGGCATCTGGCAAACTCGAATGTCTGGTAAGAATCTCGTGTCGAACCACGAGCCAAAACTAGATTCCCTGAGGTGGACTAACATGGAAGATGGAATAAACAAAGCGCCATGATCCGTCCCGGGATCCTCGAATGCTCCAAGACCTATGCATGCAGGCTCACCTGGATCTCTTAGTTGAGTCCAGTGCTATGCCCCCAAGTTAGACCTGGCTCATCGGTTGATCCGACACCTAGGCCTCTTGGCAAACTCAGACGCCCAACAGGAATCCCACAACAGACCCTTTCCCTGAGGGCTTGGTCGCCTAGAGACAATTTGGTGCCTATAACCCCAGACTGACGCAAGATCTTCAGGTATTCTAACACCTATGCTCGTAGGCTTATTTGAATCCCTTGATTGAGTCCAATGTTATGCTTCCAAGTTAGACTTGACTCTTTGACAAATCCGAATCAAATCATACAAATCATATATAAGAAATAGAGGCTACAAACAAAAGGTCAAAAAGTAAAGAGCCAACCAATGTCCTCTTACACAATCTAGACCCAATATTTTGGATTATTTGGGCTAGCTTCTAACGACATTGGGCCCAAAGAGTTATTTACCGTTAAGCCTCCATTTTCCAGGAGAGTTATTTACTAGAATGAAACGGAATGAAAATTAATAGAAGAAAAATAATGAAAATTTGATATAAAATGTTTCTTCTTATTTGACTGAGTAATGAAAATAGATAGAATAGCAAAAATTCGAGACGAAAAATATAGCTCCGTTCTCTTTATTATTTTCAGGTCGTTTTTAATTTTTTAAAACAGTGAAATCGTATTACTTTCACAATTTCGAAAATAATGAAAATTTTTGAAAAAAAAAATCAAAATAACAAAAAGTCGTTTTAACTATTTTCATCACAAAGACACTCAAAATTTTTAAAACGCTGCAGATATAAAAAATGCGATTTCAATAATCTTAAAACAGATATTTAAAATAAAAAATTTAAAATAAATTTAAAATTCAAAACTCAAAATTAAAATACGAAGAGAACAACTTCTACGAATTTGGAGAAAAATGAACAAAAGGAAGGTGTTTTTGTCCAATTTTTTTTTCTTTTCAATTTATTCCATTACTTTTATGTTTCTCAAATGCATTTTCAATCTATTTTTATTTTACCTATTCTCATCTCATCCTCATTCCAAACACACTACTAAAGTTCTCTAAACCCCATAAAAAGAAAAAAGTTAAGTCGGATTTGGTCCATCCCACATCGGTTCAATGCACGGATTCTCATTCAATTAGTAATTATATATATAATAATAATAATAATAAAATATATAAGACCATGTGCCTAGCCAGACCCCAATGCCATAATAATGGTGCTTAATTTAATACTGGCAACTGGCCTGCCGTTAGTTACACCTCTAGGCTCTAGCTTCAACCATCCCCCTATTATACTTCCTTTCTTTTTCTTTAAATAAATTATCGCACTTTCATTAAGACCTTATTGGAAGTTAAATGTTCCCTCCCATGTCTATATGTTCAACCTACATAATGCACTCCAATAGTAGTTAATGATTAAGTGGACACAAGTGTTACAAAGTAATAAATACAACTCAATTGTGGTCACATGGACGTGAAATTTACCTAATTTTAAAATTACACTTATATATATATATAGGTGAATGTTTAACCATACCATCAACATTGGGTTGTGACTATTTTTTATTTTATTTATATATGCGTAATTGATATTAGAAGGGTCTTAGACATCAATCAATACTATTGTTTATATGGATTATGAGATATTATTGTTTATTTCATAAAAGGTACTATTATATAAATGTTTGAGATTCTATTTCTCAAAAAGGTACCGTTACTATGACTCTGATGGTACCCCATTACTATTTTTTTGGGGGGTGATTTGTTGTATTGGGATTTGGCCTAATTTACTCTTTTTCTTATTGTTTAGGAAAATTTTTATTTGCAACTACTTTTTTTTTATTCTTAATAGCCATATTTTACAATTATATAATTATTTTTTAAAAATACCCTATACACAGTCATCCCACTTGCATCGCCCATCATCATTAGCCATCATCAATTACCGCCCATTATCGCTGGCGGTCATGATACACATAACCGCCATTATCGCACCCTAACTTAGGGGGCTTTGAAAATACCATGAACCCCAAGATTCGGGGTGCGATGATGGCAGTTGCGTTCTTCACGGCCATCGGTGAGAGCGACACCAACGAGAAAGAAAAAGAGAAAAAGAAAGTGAGTGCAATGATGGATAGAAGGTAAGAACTAGTGACAGTCGCATTCATTGTGATTGTCTATGGGAGCTTGGGCCGTCAACAATGATGGGCAGCTAGCTACCAGCGATGATAGGTGGTTGCAAGTAAAGTGCAATAATGGGTGACTGCAAATAAAAGTAAAAATGATTTTTTTTTTCTTAGATGTTTTTAATGTTTGTATAGAGAAAAAAAAAAAAAAAAAAGTAGTTGTATGTAAAATTTTCCATTGATAAGTTATTATGATTTTACTTTTAAAAAATTTGTGATTGACACATCCGAAAATCTATCCTTTATAAAATAAATATTATACAATAGTTAGAGTATAATATATATTAATTTAACGTGAGTCCGTAATCATCAAAAATTTAAATAGTCAAGTAATCTTATGATTACACGGGAATTACCGACAAGAGACAGAGAGAGAGAGAGAGAGTAATTGATAGAGGGACAGGTGGGTTGACATGTGGGGATAATCAAAACTTGTTTTAATTAGCTTTTGAATACGTATTAGAATATAGGAAGTTAAAAAGAGAGTGGAATTAGAAAACTTTAAAAGGAGAGGGAGAAGAGAATCATGAAATTGTCGGCAAACAATAAATAAAGAGTGGATTGGGCTTGCAGTAAACCCAGATGTCCCCCACCAACTTTTGTACTGCCGGTGCTGGGTGCTGGGCGCTGGCGGCTAAGACTTAAGAGTGCGTTTGTTATAGGGGAAATTTGTAAATATTTAATTAATTATTTTAAATAAATATTAGAATTTATTTTTAATTAATTTTCCTATAAAAATATTTTCAAGAGTTAGGAATCTTGAACTTTTATGAACTTAGAAACTTTTTAATAAATAAAAAATCTAAAATATCTCTTACCCTCTTATAATTTTATAATTCATTCACACTTATCTTTGTCATAATTTTCTTCTTACAAATATAATATATATATATATACATAATACGTAAAAAAATGATATTTTTGACTTCTTAAGAGGTTTTTGGTTCTAATATTTTATATATTAGAAGAAATCAAATAAGGGTAATTTTAAAAAAATAATGAATTCTCAAAAATGTTGTATTTAAACCAAACATAAAAAATATAAGATTTTCATAAAAAGAATACTCAACATTCCTAAAAATATTTAAATATAATTAAATATAAAATTACATAAATTATGGGAATAAAAAATTCTCAAGAATATTCTTAAAAATCATAAATCTCAATAATGTAAAAAAAAAAAAAAAATTTTACCAAACGCTCCCTAAGTCTTTCCCCTATAGATTATTTATTTTGCCAAGTATTAGTAAAAGATTTGTTGATTAAATGGGACCATCCAGTCCAGTCTCCAGTGTTAGATTCATCACAGTTCAAGAAAATTAACGTTGTCTTAGAACAAATAAATGTCGCATCATCATGTTACAGAGCTGCCTATCTTTATGAATTTTAAACAACCACACAGATTTATTTTGTTAAAATAACTATAGAGATAGAGATTTCCTTAACAAAAAAAAAAAAAAAAGAATTATAATTTTGAAACAGAGCAAAAAATTGTTTTGAAACTTTAGTTTTTAAAATATTCACTACAAAAAAAAAATTGCAATTAGCAACGAATTTTTAGAAGAAATCTATCTTTAATTTTAATCAAAAAATATGGAACTGGTCTCTAAAGGTAAATATATATATATATATATTATTTTAATATTATTTATTACTTTCGAGACATATTTTTTTTTATCTTTATTCAAAAATACAAAATCTAAATCTAATTTTTTCTCTAAATGAAAAAATAGAAATAGAGACAAAAAACATTTTGCCTCTATTTTTTATTATTATTTTAATTTTAATTTTATTTCTTACTTTAGAGATAAAATTTTTTATTTCAATTTAAAATATATTTTTTAATTGAAGTGTTAAAAAGAAGCATGCTTCAATAAATTTTTGTCTCTAAGCAATAAAAAGGACTCACAAACGGAAATAGAGATGGGAAATTTTTCTCTACATCTAATTTATGTGTTAATTCTGAATTTCTTCATTTCTTTCTATTTGTCAATTCATCTTCCCTATTCCTAACCCTAAATCGACATCATTGACACCTCCACCATCTGTCTCCTTATCTTTCTCCATTTTCCTCTCTGTCATAGCTCTATTATTAGTCTTCGCCATTTGTCTCCCTATCCCTCTCCCTTTCTTTTTCCATCATATATAGCTCCGCCATTCTCGCTACCTTGACCACTTTCGTCTTTGGTGTTGCCTCTACCATTTGTCTCTCTATCTGTTTCCTTCTTCGCCATAGCTCCACCATTCTTGATGTCGACGCCATAACAACAATTGTAGCCTCCACAGGTGCCATCCTGTCACCTTTACCATAGCAGCAAATGCATTCACCACAACTATTATCAACGTTGCCACCAACTAGAAAAGTTTAGTTAGCTAAGGACCCGTGCCATTAATCAAGGTTAATCTCATTAATTATAGGCAGAAGTGGCTCAAGGAATTTGGGGGTCTTAGGCGAAAAAAATTGTTGAGGCCTTCTCAATAGTATTAATTTTTTTTTTGTAAAAAAAAGTAATACACCTTTTTACTAGAAAATTTCATCATTTTATTAAATTAAATAAAAAAAAAGTTGAAATTTAATTAATTATAAAATACGATAATCTCTTAATAATAGTGAATTTTTAACTAAAATATAATGTCTTAGAGATAAAAAAAATCCAAACAACCTACTACAATAAACAAAGAAAAATTAAAACTAATTTTTCTTGAAACTCTAAGAATCTCGATGCAAGTCGAGCAAAAAACTATATATTCCTCATTCTCCTATAGAAGGAAACAAAACAAAACATTAAACTGATAGTATTAAAAAGATAAAGTTTACCAATAATGAACAAATTTTTATTTCACAAACATGTGTTGAACTATGTTCAACTTTATATAAAATTATTTTTTCTTGTCTTTTGAGATGCAAAATTGTTGATTAAATATTCATAGTCAAGTTTATTTAATAAATCATGTTCAATGGATAATATAGCTAATCAATTCAATCTTTCTTCCGATATAGTTGACCTCAAATATGATTTTATCAACTTCAATTTTAAAAAAGTTCTTTCTGCAGAAGCTATTAAAAGTGGAATTGTGAATAATATTCTATAAGCAATATATGCATTCGAAAAATAATCAACTCTTTTGATGTAATGAAAAAATTTCTATTGGACTATTTTTTTTCTCTTGAAAAGTTTCTCTTTAACACTCTTAATTCTAAAAATAAATCCAAATCATCTATATCAGAAAGTTCATCAAATTTTAAAACATTTTCAAGATTCAAACATTACTTTTTAAAATATCTTCATCCATTGATTTTAATTGCTTGAAATTGCATAGAAATCTATTTTTTTTTCATTTATTCCAAATTGCTCAAATCTATTTTGAAGTGAAGAAATGACTTCATCAATCATGTATATAAAACAATCAACTCTAAAGGATTCTCTAGTAGATTGTGTTTTATCATCATCGATGTTTTCATCAAATTATTTTTTTCTTACGAATCACACGTTTTTCACGAAATATGGGTTCTACTTCCATTTCTTTTGCAAGTTTTTTAACAAAAATCATAGCAGATTGAAATCCGTTTTCTCTATAAGTTTCAAAAAATGAAAGAAGACATTTTAATTGATCTATAGCAATATCAATATGGATATCTTCACTTCGAAAACGCTTATTAACTGAATTAACTACATACAAAATTGTTGGTCCCTTAGGGTATGGTCACTCAAGAGGAGGGGTGAATTGAGTTATTAAAATTTTTCTCAATTTTAAGAAATATTATTGATTAATGATTTTATTACAAAATATATATTTGATAAATATAATAAATTATATTTGAGATTAATAATAAATGTAAGCCACAAGATATAACAAAAATAAATACAATGAGGTACAAGACAATTTATAGTAGTTCAGTATCTTCACATACACCTAGTCTACTCTCTCAAGGTCTAACCACCATTGGAGTTCCACTAAATCAAAATCACCAACGTTTCCACATTAGCTCACTTTAAAAACTAGATACACACCTAGATTACAATGGGTTCTAAACAACCACTATATCAAGGTTCCCTAGCTTACATTGAAAACTAGATTCATCTAGATTTTAACGGATCTAGAAACATATACAATCCACAATAGTAATTTAAATGTTACAAATAATTTGTCCATACTTGAACACAAATAAGCAATTAAGAACAAATTATACAAGGTAATAATATTTAAATAAATAAATAAACGGTGACATCAGTTTGAATGGAGAAGATCGGATTAGGCTTTGCGATCTCTTTTTCTCCTCTTGCCTTATGGCTCTTCGGTGGATGAACAATGAATCTTTGAGAGCCTTGGAATGCTTGAAAATTACTTGAAAGTTTTTGGGAGCTTTGGATGTGCAACATGTGCAATGAATTTTCAAAAAATGAGTTTGGGGGTATTTATAAGCATTTTAGCCACTAAAGAAACGATTAATATAAATTTGAAATTCAAAAAATGTTTAAGGTTTATCAAACAATAAGAAAACATGTATCACATTTAATTCAAAATAAATTTACTTTTTGTATAAGAAATCAAGATTTGAAAATTTAAATATAAACTTTTGAGACGTAAATAATTAAAACAAGAAAACATGTCTAAAAGCAATCTCATTTAATTCAAAATAAATTTACTTTTTTCATGAGTAAAAGAAAACATGTATAAAATCAATTCTTTTTAATTCAAAATAAATTTACTTTTTGTATGAGAAAGAGAAAACATATCTAAAAGTAATTCTCCTTTAATTCAAAATAAATATACTTTTTTCATAAGTAATAAAAGTATTTATCAATAAATGAAAATTCAAATATAAACTTTTGAGACATAAATGATCAAAAGAAGGAAACATGTTTAAAGATAATCCACCTTTAATTCAAAATAAATTTATTCTTTATACCCATTTTTAATTCAAAATAAATTTATTTTTTTATATGAGAAATAAATACATTTATATTCTAGAAATATTTTTGTTAATCATCAAAACTTAATTAATATGAACAAGTTTACTCAACAAAAATATTATACCAAATAGTCATGCCCAACAAAAATTCAAAATTCTCTAATTCATACATTGCAAGACATTTAGTTTCACTCTTTATTTTAGGATCATCACCACTTTCTGCTAATTCAAACAAAGCATCTCGTATTTTTGGAGCTTGAAATCTAATTGTCTTGACACTTTCAATACGACTTTCCCAGCGAATTTGTGACAAAGATTTGACAATTAAATTAAATATGTTATCCTTTATTATTCTCCATCTTTTGGATAAAGATGAGAATAATGAATATATGCATTGTAGAACTCTGAAAAATGATACAACTCTAACACAAGAGACGACAACATCAAAAATTACTAAATTAAGATTATTACAGCCACATAATGTATATAATGCTCTAGAATTTATCTCCAATAGTCTTTTCTGCATATCTTGTTGCTTTTCCTTCATGTTAGACTCGTTATCGTATCATTGCCCTCTTATATCATTGATATTGAGATTCAAATTTTTATTTTTTCTTATAAGTTCACTAAATAGGCATTTTTCAGAAGTGTCATCCACTTTTAAAAATCCTATAAAGAATTCTTCAATTATTATTGGACTAGTTGAAATATCCACACGTTTTAATATGAGAAACATTTGTTTTTGGTGACTTAAATCTGGAGTACAATCAAGCATAATAGAAAAATATTTTGCCTCTTTAATTTTTTTCAAAATCATACTCTTGACTTCATGTGCTAACATCTGTTTCAATTCATTTTGAATATATTATGTCCCAAATAATGATTATAAATTTCACCATTTTGAATACGCCATACATATTCTTATAATATTGGATCAAATTTAGCTATCATCTTAATAAGACTTAAAAAATTTCTATTATTCACATGATAGATCTTTTCATTAATTCCACGAAATGCCAAATTATTTTTATCTAGAGCTTTTACAACAACAATGATTTTTTTTAAAACATTTATACAATGCTCTTTTTATTTACTAATTCTTACTTGCATATCTCTATCAATTTCTTTAATTTTAGAAAATATCAATTCTAAATCAAACCAAGCATTCATGTTAAGTAAGTGTTCATTGCATGTTTCATGACTTTTCAACATAGTACTAAGATTTTTTTAATTTTTAGTTCCTTCATTGTCAAATTGGCTCCCACTAGGTTTTGTACTAAACAGTTTGCAATAAAAGTAATAAATTTTGTCAAAATCTTTTGAATATACCAACTACCTTCTATCACAGGTTTCTTGATTTGATAGCCTCCTCTTATAATAAAAAGTGGAGAAATGTCTAAAAGTTTCATTTTTTGAAAAATCTATATTACTTTCTCTAATTGGATATTTTTCAACTAACAAGTCTCTTAATTTAATATCAATATTTTTTCATCTTCTGAAATCATAAATATTAATAGAAACATTACTCGGCTTATTGTTAATACCCTTATTTTCCACGTTAATTTCCTTTTCTTTTGTATTTTCTCAACATCCTCCACCAATCATATTATTATCACAGTTTTCATTGTTATAATTTTTTATGGTTTGATCTACCATCATCTCATTATCTTCTATTTCATTTAAAGCTGTGTATTTAGTTGTTTCATTACTGTTGACACACATTTTTGTAACACCCCGCATCGAGCGATAGGAAGGTCAGGGACAACTTATCCTGATGGGCCTACGCGAACTTCCAGGTGGGTCACCCATCCTTAGACTTCCCCAGGTCAAGCATGTTTAACTTAGTAGTTCTTTGCCTGCATTCAGCCCAAAAGGTATCCAGATGGTGTTGTTTTATTCCTTACTTATTCTCGATATATACTACCATTTTCTATGCTCTTGGGGTATGACACACATCGTGTCATCATTATGCGGCTCATAGTTGCGGGTTAACTCTTTAGCTCTCATCCTTCAACCGTCAGGAGTCACACCGCATTTATGAGCCCCTCAGTGGTTGCCCTCTAGGAAATCAATGTAGGACGAACCCGGTGCATCCACACCATCCCCCTCGCAGGTGTGGTGGGGCTCTATCGGCCCCTCTCTTATCGGGGGTTGTAGGGACTATTAGGGGGAATTCCCACAGATGGCACCAAATGTTGACACACATTTTTGTAACACCCCTCATCGAGCGATAGGAAGGTTCGAAAAAACTTACCCTAATAGCCCTACGCGAACTTCCTAGAGGGGTCACCCATCATTGGGCTTCCTAGGTCAAGCACACTTAACTTGGAAGTTCTTTACCTGCATTTAGCCCAAAAGGTATACAACTGGTGTTGTTTCATTTCTTACTTATTCTCGATATATACTACCATTCTTTGGACTCTTAGGGTATTACACATATCGTGTCATCATCATGGGGCCCACAGTTGTGGGTCAACTCTTTAGCTCTTGCCCTTCAACGGTCAGGAGTCTCATTACACTTATGAGCCCCTCAGTGGTTACCCTCTGGGCAACCGATGTGGGACGAACCCGGTGCATCCACACCATCTCCTCCCTCTTCCCCTCGGCAGGTGTGGTGGGGCTCTATCGACCCCTCCATTATCGAGGGTTGTTAAACCGCACTGAGAGAATGAACACAAATGCAAAGAGAATAAGCAAATAGAACAAATAACAAGTTGCACACATGAAAATTTCTACGTGGTTCGGCTAGAATAATGCCTAGTCTACGACTATTTCTCTAGTTATTCCGATAGAGTAATAGTATAGTATTGCTTGTATTTTTTTACAGTGATGATATTGACCCTTCTTTATAGAGTATGGTGTTTACAATTTGAATGAATTCTAAATGCAGAAGGATTATGCTCCGTATATGGCATTTCCTTATCGTTTTCAAATTATCAGGAATGAACGTCATGATTTTAAGGATTTGATTTGCCTCAAATAAAAAGCAGTCTATAAAATACTCGTAACAGTAACCTTGGAGAAATTTGGAGTAGGCTCGAAAATATTTTTCTCTTCTTGCCTTGTAACTCTTCGGTTGATGTGCAATAATACTTCCTAAGTCTTGGATTGCTTGAATGATAGTTTGAGAGCGTTTGAGATCTTTTGGATGCTTTGAATTTGCAATGAAAACACTTGATATCTAAAAAATGAAATTAAGGGGGTATTTATAGGCATTTTGTACACTTTTTTAATGATAAAAAATCTTATTGTTATGGTAGGAGTAACTTAGAATTATAACTTAAAATTAATATGTGTATTCATGTAACTAAAGAAACTTGTAGATCAATTGCCACGCGTGCGCAAGGAAAGGCTTGGGCTGGTTGGAGGTCACAAGTTCGATTTAAGGGGCGTAATTAATTCTGTCCAAGAGACACCAAAACGACGTCATTTTAGAGGCCCAACTGATACACATCCCTTTTTAAATAAATATGTTAAGAAAATTGTTGGTCCTTTAAGGTATGGCCACTCAAGAGGGCGTGAATTGAGTGTTTAAAATTTTTCTTTCTTTTAATAAATATTACTGATTAATTATTTTCTCTAAGAATATATATAAATTATTTTTTTAATTAAATTCTTGTTATTTAATTTTAAACAAATTAAAATTTTATAACTATGTATATGTAAGTTTGAGATAAATAAAATGCAAACCATAAGATATAGCAAGAATAAATAAATGAGGCACAAGACAATTTATAATGGTTCGGTGTCTCTACACATACCTATTTCACTCTTCCAAGATTTCAACCACTCTTGGGGTTCCACTAATCTCACTAAGGTTTTCACACTAGCTCACATTGGAACCTAAATACACTCCTAGATTACAATGGTTCTAAGAAAATCACCAATACCAAGGTTTTCTCCCTAGCTTACATTGAAAACTAGATTCACCTAGATTTTAACAGTTCTAGAAAACCTATACAATCCACAATAGTAATTTAAATGTTACAAATAATTTGTCCACACTTGGATACAAATAAACAATTAAAACAAATTATACAATGCAATAATTTTTAAATAAATAAATAAACAGTGACCTCAGTTTGAATAGAAAAGATCGGATTCGGTTTTGCTATCTCTTTTCCTTTTCTTGTCTTGTGACTCTTTAGTATATGAATAATAAATATTTGATAGCCTTGGAATGCTTGGAAATTAGCTTGAGAGTTTTTGATAGTTTTGGATGTGCAATATGTTCAATGGATACTCAAAAAATGAGTTTAAGGGGTATTTATAAGCATTTTAGCCACTAGAGAAAAGATTAATATAAAGTTTGAAATTCAAAAAATGTTTAGATTTTCTTAAACAATAAGAAAACATGTCTCACATTTAATTTAAAATAAATTTATTTTTTGCATGAGAAATCAAGATTTGAAAATTCAAAATATAAGGTTTTGAGACTTAAATGATTAAAACAAAGAAAACATATCTAAAACAATCTATTTTAATTCAAAATAAATTTACTTTTTGCATGAGTAAGAGAAAACATGTGTAAAACCAATTCTCTTTAATTCAAAATAAATTTACTTTTTATATGAGAAAGAGAAAACATGTCCAAAAGTAATTCTCCTTTAATTCAAAATAAATATATTTTTTGCATAAGTAATAAAAGCATTTATCAATAAATGAAAATTCAAACATAATCTTTTGAAACATAAATGATCAAAATAAGGAAACATGTTTAAAGACAATTCACATTTAATTCAAAATAAATTTACTCTTTGTATCCACTTTTAATTCAAAATAAATTTATTTTTTATATGAGAAAGAAATATATTTATATCATAAATTCTCTTTTTATTATTGATCAAAACTTAATTAATATGAGCAAATTGGTTCAACAAAAATATTTAATAAATTAATCTAAAAAATATTTTTAATAGAAAATAATATTTTTGATAATACGTATGCTATGAAAGTATTTTATAAATTAATCTATTAATAGTGTTGTGCCAAAGAAATTGGAGGAAGAAAATTAAGGAAATTTTTGGCCCAAGCTCGTGGCACACTACCGCAAGCCCCCTCAACCGACCGCATGGGCTCGCGGCATTGGATGCGTTATGCCACGAGCTCGCGGCAATCCAAGTGTGTCACGAGCCCGACCATTTGGGCTTGCAGCAAGAGGCTACGCTGCGAGCTCGTGGCAATATGTTGTGCCGCAAGCCACCAAGCTTGTGGCAAGCCGAAGCCACGCGCGTCTGCCTAGAGGGCCTTGCGGCCAACCCGACCCTACGGCATGCCAAAAAACCTTGCGGCCCTTTGTGGCAATGTACGTCTTCTGAAAAAGCTAAGAGCCCCACTCGACAAGTGCCACGTGTCGACACCAACCACCTTTGAAAATCGCGCCCTATAAATATCCAGCTAGAAGACAGTGAACAGGACTTCAACTTCGGTAAATCTTGACACTTTGAATACACTTTTACTATTTTCGTGAATAGTCATTGGGATTTTGGATTGACTTTGGCATCGGAGGGTCTTCGTGGGGGAAGATTCCCGCGAGCCTTCTGACACATTTTTTGAGCATCAACATGGCCAAATTCTTGCGGCGAGAGCTTGTGGCAAGAGCTAGTGGCAAGGGCTAGTGGTGAGAGATTACGGCGAGAGCTAGTGGCAAGGGCTAGTGACGAGAGCTTGTGGCGAGAGCTTGAGGCAAGAGCTTGTGGCAAGAGCTAGTGGCAAAGGCTAGTGGCGAGAGCTTGTGGCAAAAGCTGGTGGCGAGAGCTTGTGGCAAGAGCTAGTGGCGAAAGCTAGTGGCGAGAGCTAGTGACAAGAGCTAGTGGCGAGAGCTTGAGACAAGAGTTTGCGTCGAGAGCTTATGGCGAAGGTTAGTGGCGAAAGCTAATGGTTGATCCTTGCGGTGAGCATCCTAGCGGCAACCTCCCTTAAGGCGACATCTCTTATAGCAACCCAACTTCACCCGACACAGAGCTCGAGTGGACCCCACCTCACAAATTTTAATTGTTGTATTTTGGCAACAACAAATAGAAAATAATATGTTTAGTGATACATATGCTATAAAAATATTTTATAAATTAATAAAAATAATTCGGTACTACAATTAATATATTTAATAAAAATACTATTTTTGTTTATCACCAAAAATACTATAATTTGTATATTAAAAATTTTCCTTTTATTAATCATCAAAATTTAATTAACCTGAGCAAGTTAGCTCAACAAATGCAGAACATTCAAAAATTTTCAAATCAGAATAATTTACAAGAATAACAGACTGTATCTCTTTTAGAGTTTTCTTGTTAATGGCAAAGGAAAGAGACTGATTAATCAGAAAACATGCAATATTTGCGACCTTAGCCCAAAATGATTTTGATAAACTATAATTAGACATGTAAACACCCCTGCTCGAATATCTCAACCACTCGAACTACCCGAACGGGAGTGCCTATGGAAGGAGAAAGAATGGAACATAAGACAAAGACCACCCTGGCATGCATACACAAGAATTAAAACAACGGAAGCAAGGCTATATACATGCATGCACTATGGAAATACCGCTAGCACAACGGTCACAAGATAAATAAATGAATACAGACTCATTTGCCGACATACACGAGACTCAAGGAATGACCTGGCACAGTAAAAATAATAGAGTAAATCCTACTCAACTATTAGAGTTGACAGGGACTGACGGGACTGCCTGTACACCATACCGACTCTACCGCTAGAAGCTGACTCCCTTGCCCTTGACCCACGCTGCTAATACTTAGAATGATGGAAAACAAAGTGAGTCGAGAGGCTCAGTAAGCATAAAGAAAGAAAGGCTGAAGGCTGTACATATCCAATAAACTCTCCCTAGAACACTAACCCCCAAGTACATACAAGCCATGAGACGCCCAACATAGAATAAAAGCGTAAATAAAAGCACGTATCAGTCCTTGGGGCCCACACAAGACACACAGCACCCAAGTCCCATACCAACATGATGCTGCCATGAAAGGCAACATATATCTCCAACAAACCTGTGCGCGTTGTCTTGGGTCGGTGCTCCCTTCACCCGAATGCTCGCGTTGGTTCTCCCGACACCCGAGCTGTAAAATAACCGAGCCGTAGGCTCCCTTGGAATAGTCCTCCCGTTCGAGATCCATGAACTGTCGGTAACCATGCAATGCACATAAAAATGCAATGGCATAGTGAGCATCAACGTGATACATTGACGCCTATAAATCCAGGCATCAGGACATGCTCCGCCCACATAGTAAACCACACGCGATGCATATGCTCGTGCCAGATGCAAACTAACCATGCTAGAATGCTCGTGTCCAAACATACTCAATAAATGAATATCCCAATATGCATTTCGTACTCATATGCATATCAAATCATGAATGATAAAATAATATATTGAATCATGCAATAAGTCACATAATGACAGAGCTAATCAGTAGTGTCCGGCACCAGTCAACAGTCAGTGATTATGAGTGTCCACCCGACGGTCCACTTTAGAGCCGTACAATAGTCTACTCCACGTCACCAAACAACCGACCCTTGCCCCATTGCTCGATAGTTCTAGCTAACCCACACCCGGGAAATTCATAAATAAATTCGTACCACTAAGAACCTAGTCCCCAAGCTGGGTTCAACATCATTCCCAAGAGGAGTGAGGTGGTACAAACCTCCATAGGCTCACAATAAATAAAGTTTTAGAAGTCTCAGGATTTAATTTAAATTATAACAAATGAATAATAGCTCAATAAATAATGCTAGACGCCGAATTAGAGTAAGGGAGGGGATAAAATACGAGAAACCACAATCTCTCACGGGAATTAGAGAACAGGAGGATAGGGTAAGGAGCTTGCCTTTACACGGCCGTTTCTTGGGTTTTTTGCACTCTCACTGTGAAGTAAAACGTTTCATAGGAATTAATAAAATCATAGCTTTAATTAAATAAATTTACCGTGTAATATAAATAATTTAGCCATATAAAATTCTTAAACATATACCGCTTCTAATAATTTTTACTCACGTAGGCACATCGCAAATAAAACCCCAACGAGTCTCATATTTAATTTAAATTAAATCACGCTAATAAAATCCTCGATTCGTATAATTACTACGCGAAATCGAAACGAATTTAGGAAAGGCATAGGGTTCACAAAATGGAAAAAGATCGCAAGGGTAGAGGGGAGCTTGCCCTATTTAAGCTGATTACAACGTTTTCACGCTTGAATGCCACCAAATTATTACACACTGCAAATTAACATAAACTCCCAAAATTAATAAAATCGGACCTAAAACGAAATTTCAACTGTACAGAATGTTTAATACATAATTCTTTATTTACCTAACTAATTAAACTACAATTAAACCTCATTTAATCTTGGATTTTTCCCCCAAATTTCCATTTCTTCATCTCAGCGTGCTGCTCCTTCTTCTTCAAATTTTCTTCTGATTTTGCAGCTTCAGAAACGCCCAAAATGAGCTTAAAATGGGTGGCCAGAACGCGGCCATGTGCATGGCAGCCTTTGGGCTGTGCTGGGAGGCCACAGCGCCGAATAAAATGGGCAAAAGCCCCCAACCTCGTGTGCATGCCCGCGAAATTGATCCCGCGTCCCTCGCCCGGCATCCCTCGCGCGCGATCGCCCGTGCCACACACATTCTTCAACATATATACACTTTCCATTAAATTTAAGGTGAATTGCGGCCACTTCCGCTATTCACATTTCAGCACCCCCATTTTCCTTTAATTGCACATACGCTCAAACTTCCATTTCCACTTATTCCACTAACACCCCGAACTTTCAGAAATTTCACTAAATTAATTTATTTCACTATTTTCATAAATACTCCCAATTAAATTAATTAATTACCTTATTTACCCATTTTCTCAAAATAACATATATACACATTTTCTCTTAATTCCTCAAATATTTCATAATGACCTCGAGTATCAAAATTAATAATCATTATTTATTTCTCAATTTCCGGGACGTTACAAGACAACTATTACTAATAGTCGAAAACCTAGGAAAAACCAGAACAAATTCAATCACAAAAAACTTACCTTCATGGCCGGAAGCATACATAAACATATTCGAAATATAAACATAAACCAAAAAAATAATGGAAAGAGAAGAGACCAAGGATTTACAGTGGTTCACCCCAAAATTAAGGTATGTTCACGTTGAGCTTCAATAAGAAGAGCTAACTGCACTATATGATAAATGGAGATTACACCCTCACAAATAACTCACAAAACATTTTCTGTACATCATTGGTTCACTAAAAAAATCGCCCCAATAATCACAAATACAAATTAGAGACTTATACCTATCGAACTAGAGAATAAGAAAAGAAGCATATATAGAGCATTTATAGAGCAAATAGAGAAAACCCCCAAAACCCCTGGCCGAAGAAGGCACCCTCTCCATTTTCCCCATTTTTCTCGTGTCGCTTCAAATCCCGAGACTAGAGATAAAATAACAATTCTGGACTACTGATATGGTGCCTCATAAAGGTAGGATAAATGGCCGAGATTAGATTGTGCAACACGATCAATATTCCAACGGAAAGGCAACTGAGAGCCTGATGGAGCAAAGGGATGGTTACCGCATATGGCCATCCTACTTGCGCCACAAGGTAGCCTACGGTTGCCACACATGGCCTTCCTATCTCCTAGCTCAAACAACATCGTTTGATGCTTCACCTCTTCAACATCAACAATACAACGTATCTTTTCCATCAAGATTTTATTCATCCGCTCGGCTATACTATTTTGCTATGGTGTACTTGAAATTATTAAATGCCTTGGAATTCCTTTTTTTCTATAGAAATCATTAAATTCACTTAAACAAAATTTTAAATCATTATCAGTGCGAAAACGCTTAATCTGCTCCTCAATTTTCTTTTCAATTATAGTTTTCTACTATTTGAAGATAGCAAACACATCAATATTCTGTTTTAAGAAGAATACCTAAATTTTTTTTAAAAAAATTATCGATGAAAGTCAGCATATATCTAGCACCACCTTTAAAGAGTACTTTGACTGGACCGCAAAGATTAGAATGGACATCATTTTGTGTTCCTTTCGTATTGTGAATATCTTTATTGAATTTGACTTGTTTTTGCTTACCATAGATACAATATTCACAGAACTCCAGTTTTTCAATACTTTTTTCTTCTAGAAGTCATCTTTTGCTTAATTCAGTCACACATTTCATTCATATGTACAAGACACATATGCCATAATTTAGTGATATTAACATCTAATAAAGAAGAAGTAGTAATAACAACATCACTTGTAACAGTAGAATTTTATAGAACATATAATCTTTCATACTATTTTTTTATCTTTCATCATAACAAGTGCACATTTACTAACCTTAATGACTCCACCTTGATCAATGAATTTGTACTCATTTAAATAAAAAATACCAAATAAGATAAAATTTCTCTTAAGGTCGATAACCTATTTATAAATTTACCACCTATCTATAGATATATATAAAAAATAATTTTAAACAAAATCATATTTTAATCAGAAGATGAGCTATAAAGAAGATAAATCTTCACTTATAAATGTATCTCAATTAGAGTTAAATTTGACGTTTCAATCACAGTTAATTTTGAAGTCTTAATAATACTCAAATTAAAAGTTCTAATTATAGACGAATTTGAATTTTGGGTCATAATCAACACAAAATCACTTTTCAACCTTTAGAGATATAATTATATAAAAAATTTAACTTTTTAGAGATGAAAAGTATTTTGCCTTTAAATATTTAATTAATATTTTATTATTTTTATGACAAATTGTAAGTTGGTTATAAGATGTATTCAAAGATGAAATTTTCAAGGTCAGAGACGAAAGTTAGTGACATCACTTTTTAATGTGAGTGATTTTTGGTCGCTATTTCCTTCTTGAAACATTTTGAGACAAAATTAGTGTCATTTTGAGATGGAAATTTTTTGTCTCTAAATTCAGTTTTTTTTTTTTTTTTTTGTAGTGATTTTTTAAAACTTATTTAGCAGTTAAAAGAAAATTTATTTTGCACATTTCTCTAGTATCAGAAAATATTAATTAGATGAGGATTGAAACTAGAGATCAGCCCATTATTAGTCATGATATTCTCATCTTATAGTATAAGCAATCCGAATTAGACCAAATATTAATCTTAATGATAGTCTTAATTAAGCTTCTGGTTAATCGTTAGTTGGTGATCTATTATATCTTCAGCCCGCCCCATGACATGACTGCGCGTTTTAGTGATAACAACATGATTAATTTGTTGGAAGTTTTTGATTAACCAAATTAAGGACAATTACTCTTGATGGGTTTGGTGGAGTCCTTAAAAATTAATCGATATGATTGGAGTACTAAGGATGAGATGAAGATAATTAAGGCACCACACCCAAATAAGTCATGGAGAAAGGGCTTAATTATACATATATATATGTATATATATTAGGCAAGTAATTAAGCTCGCTTGCACGTGAACGTTGAAGAGATCTCATGTATGTATGTGTATTGTAGATGGTCTTTCTTGTTTCTTTCTTGTTAAGCCATCACATTGAGCTGTCGCCATGCATGCATGCATGTTTGACGAACGAAGCAACCCGCACCACCCGCAGTTGATGATATCAGATTCTACTAAAGTCGTTTCTGATCAGTATATCAGATTCTAGTTAAGAATGGAAATAGGGCCGGCTAGCTAGGGGTAGGGAGGACTCATTCTTTATCTTTGAATTTAAGCTTTGAAACTCATCTTTATTAATAAAACTCGAATTAGAATTTGATTGGAGGAAGAAAAATCAACCCTAATCTCATTGGATAGTGGAACGTCCCACAAACTCCTAGTTGATTAGTGGGTGGGGCGGCGGACTGACTGCTCCAATGGGGTTTTGTATAAAATTAATTTCTCTATATTTGATTAAAATGATTAAACTTGAGTCGCACTTTTAAGTGATTTATTTAACTAGTCGTGTGTGACGTATATAAGTAATTATATATAACAAAAAAAAAATGAAGAGCATTCATTTGATATATCATTTAATTAGGATTCACAATAACCAAACTCAATATTTTCTTTCTTAATTTAATATTTGGATTGTTCTTATTTAAGAGTTAAGACAATTCTAAAAATATCTCTCGGAATACTCGAGTCAACAAATATATCAATGCAAATATCGCATCACATAACTATCCTCAAGAGATTAGAGAATTTATATTAGGGACGTATTTCCCAAATCACTTACCTAGCTAAGAAAAAATTAAAACAATATTCTTAATTAATGTATTTTGATTTTTTATAAACTTAAAAACTTATTTATGAATATAAAGTATCATTTAAAATGTTAATATTATATGGGTAATGCTAATCATTACCGTGAGGCAATAGTTAAGAAATATTACATATATTTATTTTTTAGACAAAACACATTTATTATATTTTGTTTTAAAGTTTTAAATATATAATATATTATAACAAAAACCAACTAATAAAAAATGTGTAAGCCTAAAAGGAATTAGATAATAAATATATTTAATATTTCTTAACCATTAACCTTACAATAATATATATATAGTTAGCACTGCCCATTATATATACATAACTAATAATGTCACCATCTATATCGGTAAGCTTGATGGAAGCTTGTTCCATGGGAAAATTAATTATTAATTAGCCAAATGGGACCCCAAGATAACCACTGTCAGCAAGAATCCAGCAAATACTTGCATTCATTAAGAAATTAATAACTTGCATTGATTAAGAATCTCTTGGCCAATTAATTTAAAAGACCAAATTAAACAGAGTGAACAAGAACAATCACAAGCTTTGGCAACAAAAGCAAAAATGTCACTTCATGCTCTTTATGGTGCTAAACAAACCCTACACAAGGCATAATTTTAGTACCACTTTTTAGTGATTTTTTGTTTTTCCTCTGCTACTCTTAACTTAATAATGTTATAACAATCTTTTTTCAATCTTTATATTACCTCCATAAAAAAGAAAAGAGAAAATTATATGATGACGGGTGTCTCTTGCTTCTGTTCTGTTGCTTTCTTCTTCTTATGCGTTGTGATGAAATTATCTCCAGTTTTCTTGTCGCTATTGGGTAATGTATTTTTATACCCAAATCACGTCAATTGTTGCCCGATTAATTAATTTATAATTTTGTTTTGAGACATGGTAGCTTGCTTGGCCTCATCCCTCATCTCCTGTCCAGGGGAAAAATGAAAAAGAAAGGAAAGAGCTTTGGCCTTTGGCTAAATTGGTTGCATCTGGGAACTGGAGCTTGGAAAAGGCGTACGTCACGGCGGGCCGGCGGCTAGAGGTTCCACAGTTATATATGTTTTGCAATATTTGTAGAAAAGACGTGCCTTTCTGCCTCCGCGAAATACAACACCACTTTAATTTGGGTTTTCGCAAGAGTCCGTCGTGATGATTGAGAGCTACCGAGATCGATCGAAATCGAGTTGATGTCTGGGAAAAGGAAAACGTTTTCTCTCTGATATTGACTCCTGCGTTTCATCATGCGTGCCCCCCGCGCTTCGGGGCTTTGCTTTTCCACGTGATTTTCTCGGGAAAATCTTTTTTTAAAAGAAAACAAAAACCGAAACAAATGGGAAAATCATCATCTCGATTCTCGACATGTAAAATCAGTTTTGTTACAAGGAAAGAAAAAAAAAGGAAAAGATAGAAGATGGGAAAGTGGAAATGAGGCCCCGCCCAATCATCACCTCCTTCGTTGACACCAAGAAATTGACTCTATAAGCAATGGTTAAGTGAAGAAGCAAAGATCGGTATTTCCTATATATTTGCATTTCGTGTGTCTTTGGGTCAAATTGAATATATTTACGGGTTTGCACATGATGTATCCATGAAGACTCCTTGAGACAGACGATGCTCTGCGAAAGCGCCACTGATCGATAATTGTATTTGACACTCTTTTAGACCAAGTACACGCCCACAACTCAACTGTACGTGATGAAACCAAAGTCACCCTTATCTTTATTACATGAGTTTGGAACAAATAAATATTTTAGTTTATGAGTGGGTTTTTTTTATAACTTTTTATAGAAAGAAGTTTAGTTCTTTGTTGGGTAGAGATAAAAATATATAGAACTAGGAAACTCTATTTTATTTGGATTAATTAATATTGCTTACTGTCTATAAATAGACGTGATCAATAAAATGAGCGAATGGAATTGTAAAGAATATTTGTCAAGAGATTTTAATTTTGTGGGTTCTAAATTTTATTTTGATTTAATTAATAAATCTATCTCATTATAATTAGGAGATGATAATTATAGACATTAAGTGGATTATTAATTTTGTTCTAGTGTAACTCTCCACCTCTATTAGATGTTAGATATCCGTTGTGAGGGGATGTAATTAATTTTTGTAGCATCATCATTTAATTAATAATGAAGAAGAGTGTTAATCAAGTAGAGAGCAAAGGGTGATGAAGACATGGGTGGAAACTGCCAAAACACTCAACGAGAGACTTGTGGTCCTTTCATGAGTACACCTCAAGTTAAAATTTCCAGCACCTCTCTCTCTCTCTCTCTCTCTCTCTGTATAACCATCACTTCACCATAATTCGTCACAGTGAAGCTGAAATCTGGAGAGACTTCTCTACACAGAAAACATAAGGGTAGCAACTGCAGGAGAAGAAAATATATTAAAAAGAAGCTAATGGAGCATCCACAAGGCTAGGCACTGCAACACACACACACACACACACATATATATATATATATAGAGAGAGAGAGAGAGGAGGTGGGGAAGATGACCTGATGATGCATGATAAGTCGGCTCAAAGTAGCACTTATTTATGAAGGTGACGGTGGATGCATGGTGGAAGAACGAATTCAGATCCATCAATGGGCCATCACTGTTGCAGCAAACAGAAAGTTAAGCGAGGCCTTTGGTCCCCTGAAGAAGACGAGAAACTGGTCAGACACATCACCGCCCACGGCCATGGCTGCTGGAGCTCCGTTCCAAAACTAGCAGGTACCCTCTTTAACATGGTTAACTTCAGAGTTTTGATAGAATTCGATGCATTAGCCTGGAATGATTGTATAATTTTATCGAGACTGTTAATTGTAGGTCTTCAGAGGTGTGGAAAGAGTTGCAGATTGAGGTGGATAAACTACTTGAGGCCGGATCTGAAGAGGGGTTCGTTCACAGAACAAGAAGAGGGGATCATAATCGACGTTCACCGAATTCTGGGTAACAGATGGGCACAGATAGCCAAACACTTGCCCGGAAGAACAGACAACGAAGTGAAGAACTTCTGGAACTCTTGCATCAAGAAGAAGCTCATTGCACAAGGCCTCGATCCCAACACTCACAATCTCTTAATTCCCCACCATAATAACCCTAAGACCAACACCAGCCATCCGGCAGCTCGCGGCGGCGGCCACCGTCAACAGTCTGCAGCTTTCTCCATAAGCACATGTACCGCTACAGCTGCTACTACTCCACATAATAAGAATGGCGATTTTTCACTAGGGATGGTAGAAGGAACGCCTCAGTTTGTGACCTCATTACCAGCAGCTTCGTTCTCGTACGAGAATTCAACCATTGGCGCCACCATCTTCCAGGATTACGAGAAGAACGCTAATTTTATTCCTTCGACTGGCACTGTTGGAGCTGATCAAACCGACTCTGGTTATAATTCTTTGATCGAATTTACTAACCCATCACCAATGCAAAGAACAAATTCATCTGGGCTTGAGATATTGCAGCAGCTGGGTATGGAAGATCATGAGAAATATGGAATCTGCTGGGACACTACTGCTTCTGGTTTGCAACCCTTTGGAGGAGGAGAAGCGCTGCTGCCACAGCAAGGAAATGGGTCTGGTTGTGAAGAACATGGTAAAGTTAACGAAGAAAACATGGAAGCTTCGTTGATGGATCAGAGCTCTAACTTTGATTTTGAGTTTGTGGAGGGTTCAGTGGCGCTTGTGCCTTGTGGAATGTATAGCAACATTAATGTCAGTCCCATGGATCAACTTGCATGGGATTGTTGATCGAGTCAGCTGCTTCGATTTATGTATAGAAGACTAATCTTTTGGGTATTTTAGTTATTTCTTTTTTATTTTCAAATGGGTTTTTTGTATTATAGTACTGTTGAGTGTTGAGTCTTGGATTCTTCAAAGTTAAAGCTTGGTGGCATGGTTGTTGATGATTTAGCTAATTAGGTAGTTAATTAAATGGTCCGCATATGTACGTAAGATTGAATATTGTCAAACTTGCTATATTAGGTCATGAGCTAGACCATGTACATTTAGGGTTTAAAGATAAAGTTTAGATGCATGGTATGTATAACAATTCTCTAAAGAAGGGCTAGTCATGATGAGAGTAACATGGTCCATGCTATTTGAGTTTTTAGAATATATATAGATGCTTGAGTACTGGTACTAGAAGTTCATTTTTTTGGAATGGTGGTACTGAAAGTTTATTACCTTAATTAATGACTAAGCATTACTCTATTTATATTACTTTCACAACATAGTATACAACAACACAACAAATGTGCTTAGAGAGAGCGAGCTAGAGAGAGAGAGAGATTAGAGCATCTCCAACGAATGCGGCATTTTCAGCGCTAATTGCAATTTGGCGCAATAACCTCTCCAACAAATACAACAAAATGGTGTAGAGCACAATTTTCAATCACCAAATTTGGTGTTGGTGAATGATATAACACCTTGAAGTTATACAAAGAGGAGTAAAATTGAAAATAAAATGAAAAAAAAAATTTGGTATTGGTGAATAGTATAACACCAAATTGTATAACTTCAAAACAACTTATTCCCTTTATATCTTTTATCACTTTTATTAAATTTGTATATTTTGATTAATAATTAGAAATATAAATTAAATTATTATTTTGATTAATACCGATAAAAATATTTTATTAAGATCTATAAAATGAGTATAATATTAAATATATTTTAAAATATTTAATATATTTTATAATATAAGTGAAAAAAATATTTATGGAAAAAATAGTTCCTTTGATTTAAAATATTAGTTGAAAAATGAGATGGTAAATAATTAGGTGGATAAATAATTAGTTTGATAAAATTTAGGCGAAAATAATTAATTAAAAATTTAGTAAAAAAAATAATCAGAATAACATATTTTGAAAAAAAATTAAAAAAATTGTGAGTAATGTTTCATTTTCTTATTAAATGTTACTAATTATTTTTAATTATATTATAGTAAGTTAAATAAATAAATTAATATTTATTAAATATTTATTTATAAAATTTTCTTTAAAGATTCTCGTTTACGCCAATTTTGTATTATACATTGGAGACAATACTAATTTAGTCTTAAAAATTTGGTATAAATCACTGTTAGACACCATATTAATGCTGGATTTGGTGTCCAATATTGGAGTTGCTCTTAGAATCCCAATAATGGTACGTATATTCCAATTAGGGGGGGGGGGGGGGGGGGGGAATGAGTGAAGTACCCATATTCTATTCCTACATTTACACATTCAAACCCTAAATAAGGCATCTAAGTATTCATTAGAAAGATGAGAGTCCCAATAACTGGAAGGATTATTTTGACTAAATAATAGTAGTTAGAAAATTTACGAACATAGACATGGTAAAATAAGAGATTGGCGTCAAAAATAAAGAAAAAAAACATGAACTTAAGGATTGTGTAAGTGGGCTTACATGGGTCTTGAAAATATAAGAGGAGCACATTGGGCTTAAATGGGCGGCCCGTAATGTTTTAAGAAGAAATAGGGCCCAAATTATTAAACGACATGGTTTGGGGCGTTAATCGTTAGGAGAAAGCCTAAGAGCGATGAGTTAAATAAAAAAAAAAAAACTACAGTTAATTTAAGATTTATAACCTTTTTTTCTGTTTAAAATGCCCAATATATATTTATGTCAGTCATATAATAAATTTAATTTTTGGGTTTTGTACAACTTATTTGTTGTTGTCTAAACACGACAATGGAATTTAATTATTTAAAAATCGTATTGAATTCGTCAGAATTCTGTAAGAAATAAAATGATTAGATGGCATAAGACATTTTTTGTATAAATATTTTAATACTTAATTTAGATCCCTTGTATTCAGAAGAGTTAGCATTTTTTTTTTTATAAAAGTGATTTACTTTGTGAAATTATAATTTATCTATTTATAAAGGTATTGAGTAATTATTGATAACCATTTTTAATATTTCAAAATTGACCATGATTTGAAATTATATGAATAGAGTTTATACTTTGCATAATTCTCATAAGGATTTTTAGAGATATCTATTTGCACTTTTAATTTTGAAAATATCTTACGAAAAACTCATCCCCTCAGTCGAGAGGGTCTCCTGAAACCTTTTCAGGGTCTACATAAAACTTTTATTCTTATATTTTATTTTTAATGTTTTATCTTGTCTTTTATGATTTGATTACTATGTATTCATTAGACATATGTATTTAAGGTTGGCAATGATTTGGTTTAGTTTTGATTTTTGCTAAAACTATAATCAAACCAAACTTAAGCTAATAAAACTAAAACCAAACCATTATCCATTGGTTTTAAAAATTAAAAACTATAACCAAACCATTCGGTTTCGGTTTTAACTATAATTTTTTTAGTTTGATCCATAATATCTAACCAGGTTTTAATTTTTAAATATTTAATTAATTTTTTTTCAATAATTATTTGATTGATAAAAATAAAATAATTTAAGATTAAGTTTTGTTTTTATTTGTTAATTACTTTATAAATGTTAAATATTTTATATACTTGTAATGCATTAGTTAAAATACTTATAAAAAAATACATTAGTCAATATATATTATGTGTATATATAATATATTAAATAAATAAATATATATTATATGTGCGTATATTCGGTTCGGTTCGATTACTCACACATTCGGTTTAGTTTTAATTCGGGTTTTTATTTGAATTTAATAAAAATCATAACCAAATCATACCCATTGAAACAGTGTTTGATTTTTTCTCAAACCAAACCATTACTCAGTTAAACGATTTTTAACCACGTTGACCAATTCGATTTCAGTTCGATTCCCACGATTTCTATTACAATTACCATCTCTATATGTATTCTTATACTGAGTTTTTCTCAAAATTTATTTCTACCTCTCTTATTAGACTTAATTGACTGGACATTGATTTAGGTACACATAATCGTTAATAAGCAATAACATGCTATAATTAAATTTATCCCGTTTTATTATTTAATTTATTATTAAAATCAAATAATATAATTGTGGGAAAAATAATTAAATTAGTAGAGTTTCAATAAGGATTACATAAAACACGTGAATGGTAGTGAGCTATTTTAAGAAAATGTTTTAAGTTAAAAAATGATATAGAGTGCATACTGCTATTGACACATGCAAAATAAGTCAACATTTTAATAAGTTAATTGTCCTATAAAATTGATACAAATAAGCAGTTAAATATATATCTATTGAAAATTAGGGGTGTGACACATATTAATGTATAAATTAAAAAATAAAATATTTTAAATAAAGATTATTAGATAATAATTAGAGTTGTAATTTATTCTTTATATTTTTAGGTCGAATTTATTTAAATAAAGAGTAGATATAGTGTGATGATAAATTTGAATATATTAAAACTTGAAGGTTATGATTTTAAATTTTATTAATAAAAATTATTTGTATTTTTCGAGCAAAATATATAAAGAGTATTGGGAGAACTCCTTTTATTGATAGGATCTTATAATATTAAAAAGTTGGTATTTTATTATGTAATTTACCTTAATTTTTAACCCAATCGGGTGCCAAAAGTCGACGTCGTTTTTGTAAAGTACCTTCTCCATTTACGTACTAGAAAGAAAATTAACCATTGCTACAGTTTGGTTCCAGCCCTAAACCCAATGCACTGAACGCAGAGAAAGAGAGAGAGAGAGAGAGAGAGAGAGAGATGCCGGCGACTGCGAGCGTGATCGGAGCTTTACTGGGATTGGGAACCCAGATTTACTCCAATTCCCTCCGCAAACTGCCCTTAATGAGGCGTAAGACCAATGTTCCCATTTCCTAGTCCTCTATTTTTGCTTCGATTCAATTCCCCAATCTCATATCGAATTGACGGTTTTCTTATTCAGATCCGTGGGAGCATGTTCTTGGTATGGGATTGGGGGCGGTGTTTGTAAACCAGCTGGTGAAGTGGGACGCTAAGCTTCAGGAAGACCTTGACAAGATGCTTGACAAGGCTAAGGCCGCCAACCAGCGCCGTTACTTTGGTTTGTGTTCTATTTTTTTCCTTTGCTTCATTTTTATTTTCTCAAATCTCTCTTGCTTGATGATTCTTATCTTTATGGGTTGTTTCTTACCCCGGGTTTATCTTGTTTGTGGATTTATTATAACGTTCATCATCCTTTTTGTTGATTGGACTTTCACATGGGTGTTGGTTTGAGTTGCATGTGCTGAGAAGTCGTTAGCCCTCCAACAGGATAAATAGGCAATTAAGTTTCTTAATTATCATATTATTCCATTGACACCAGATGGAGTCGCTTTTGTCCATAGAATTCGGTGTTAAAGGGGCTGGAAGTTTATGGGTCGTAGACAGGTTGTTTTACTGCTTATGAAGGGAAAGGAAAATATGGTCTTCTCATGATGTTGAGAGTTCCATTTTTTTTCTTTTTTTGTGCTAAATGAATTTCATGAAGATTCAAACCGCCACAATACAAAAAGAAATAACAATCAATTATAAACGAATAGGGGAAAAAAAAAAAGGAACCTAACTAGCCAAGGATTGAACAAAATACTACTGTTGTGTACCTAAGGGTATAATTGTAATAAAAGGGAAAGTAGAACTATAATGGTTGTAACTATTGTAAGGCAGTTACACATTTCATTTTGAAATTGGGAGTGGCAATCGTTTATGGCGCCAGCTTCATGGACGAGTATAAAAACTCGACCCCAGCCCACTTGAGAGGCATGAAATTACAACTGAATTGCCTTTTCCAAACTTCCCTCTCTCTCTCTTTATGATCCTTCCCCAATTTCTCTAAATTTCCCTTCCCTCTCCTATTCCCCCCCCCCCCCCAAAGTTCTCCTCTAAATATAGGAGAATTATCCTTGTCGGATCAGGGATTCGACAAATTGGTATCAGAGCATCGTTCCTGGCGTAAGAACTTCAGTGAATTCTAGCAATGGTGGACGACACTCACAAGAAGCAAATGGAAATGCAACTCCAACTGGTGACGACCACGGTGATGGATGTGCAAACGCGAGTGGGATCCATGGAGGATACGATCAGAATGATTGTTGATAAGAAGCTGGAGGAGACCTTGGATCGGTTGTGCAGCGATATGTGTAATTATATCAGAGAGGAGATGAAATAAACAGAGCAATATGTTGCGTGAGCAGATACAACAATTTATGCTCATGTTCTCTAGTCAAGTGTAGGTGAGGATATCCCTAGATTTTCCTCCACGAGAGAGAATGGATCCGATTCTACTAGGGGTTGGCAATAGCCAGAGGGTGGTAGGATCATCAGAAGTAGAGATCGATCTGGCCGTGGTTGGAGAAAATGGGGTGGAGAGGAGGCCGAATATCCAGGTAAATTCGACTCACTCAAATTTTTCGATCCCTAAGTTGGAGTTGCTGGTGTTTGATGAGTCGAAGCCACGTTGGTGGATTTGAAGGTGTGAGAAGTTGTTTGGCATTCATCACGTGATGGATGAACAGAGAGTGAATTTGGCAATGGCCTACCTAAACGATGTAGGAGACATATGGTTCCAAGGGTGGTCAAGGGTGAGGAGTGAGTACAATTGGGATGATTTTGTTAATGGTCTGTGCGAAAGATTTGGCGAGAAGAGAACTATGGACATAGTGGAAGAATTTAACAAGATGAAGCAACAGAGGTCGGTGCAAGAGTACCAGCTCAAATTCAAGGAACTAAAGTCTCTTATGATCGCCAGAAATCCTTATATGACCGAAAAATACTTTGTGTCAAGTTTTGTAGGCGGCTTGAGTGAGGAGATTAGATTGGCAATGAAAATGATAAGGCCCAGGACAGTGCAAGAAGTAGTGGAAAGTGCATTTCTTCGGGAGATGAATGTGGAAGCCTTGATGAGGAAGCAGAGGAATCAGGGCAAGGGAAGAAGCTATGGCCTATCACCCTTTCAGGGAAAGGTGCAAGGGAAGGAGACATGTAGATCGAGAGTAGGGCCTCGACTCAGGCCTTGCCACCTCCTGCTCTGGTGGGGCAGCAAGGGGGAAGAACGATGGATCAACGGACACCACCAGGTATGTGCTATAAGTGTAGGGACAAGTACATCCCAGGGCATCAATGTAGGAGGCAATTACTCCTATTGGAAGGGGGAGAAATAGATGAAGGGACGAATGAGGAAATTGTGGCAGAAAGGAGTGAATGGGAAGAAAAGGATAACGAAGCCAATTCATTGCATGCTATTGAGGGAGTTGCTAGTAGCAAAATCATTAAGGTGGAGGGGTAGGTTCCAAAAGGTACTCTCGTGGTCTTGATTGATAGTGGGACCACCCACAGTTTCATTGACGAAGGTACAACCAAGAAATTGAGCTGCTAAACTCTCTTATACATAGCTCCTATTGGTGACAGTAGCTAACGATAGTAACGTGATGAGCAAGTCATCATGTTTGGGTTCTGCTGGACCGTGCAGAGGGAAACCTTTGAGGTTGCTTAAACTAGGAGGATGCCAGATCATGTTGGGGGTTGACTGGATGAAAGGAATAAGTCTTATTAGTTTCGACTTTAACAAGATGGAAGTCACGCTGGCAAAGGATGGGAAGAGAGTAACCCTACAAGGGAATGTTGAATCAGGTACCTGCAAGATGATCAAGGTAATTGGCTTAAGAAGCTGCTCAGATACAAACTCACCCAAGTGGCCCACTTATTTTCTATTGAGGCGAAGGAGGAGTCAAAGGAACAAGGGGATCAACACGGTGTTAGAGCCCCTGATTCGTAAGTTTTACCAGAGGCGTTAAAAAAGAAAAAGATGGGAGAGGCAGGGGTAGCCAAGGAATAGGACACGAGGGCAGAAGGGTCAAATTCGGTTGGGGAGAATAACAACCCACATGGTTGCAACGGACTGAGGAGGAGTTGAGGGGGTATAAAAACAGGTGAAAAAGGAGAGAGAAGTAGCTAGAGAATTCTGAAGAAGTTTTGGGAGAGAAGGCTCTCTCGAATAGGCCTATATTGTGTGTGTGTGTTTTTTTCCTGTTCTTAACTTGTAATCGGAGATTCTTAACATTGATTGTGAGATTTTATCAATTTCTTGTGAGGATCCTATTAATTTGGTATCAGAGCATCACCGATCCTAATGGTGAACCTGGCGGACTAAGTAGGTGAATTGGAAGGGAGGATGGAAGGCATGCAACGGGGAGTTAAGGCCTTGAGGGGTGAGGTTCAATCGGTGGAGAAGAATGTAGTGAGCTTGCTGGAACAGTTCACTTGGATGAGAACGAGGTGGGAAGAGCAGGAACGAGAGAGGAAGAACAAGGACGAGTTGGGAGACTAGCCTCCGGAATGCCCGCTATATCAGCAATAATGGGCATTAAGAGACTTCAGTTTTTGGGTAGAGTCTTTGATGTTGTCCATTGCGCACATTGTAGGGTCCCTTGGCATATTGAAGGGGGATTGGCGGTTGAGCAGAACATGGTGTCGCGAGGCAGAATGGCTGCCGATGACGATGGTGTTGGGGAGTTCACCGGCGAGGCAGAAGGGCAGCCGACGATCGGTCCGTTTAAAATGCCAAGGATTGCCGATTCGGTGACATCCAAGGAAAGCATCTTATTGATGATTGGGGCGCCATCAACGGTCCATGTTGTCTGGGAAGCTAGTTTGATTCTTAGCCCGATTTTTTAGAGATTTCACATGGGGTTGGTTGATAATGGAGGCCCCCCCCATGTATTCTTACCATCATGAGGGGGTGGGTGCCTCGTCCAAGCATGTTATGATGGTGGAAGGGCAGCATGTTTCTAGAAGTTAAGGGCTCAATTTGCACTCTGTTGTGGAGCCTAATAGTATAGATCCAAAGATCTTAAATAATGATGGGAATTTGGTCGAACTTCATGATGAGGTTATGATTTGGCAAGCTATGAAACAACTGACAAAATCAAGGTGCTGGGAAGTTGTATCAATAACCAGGGATACAGTGATTGGAATGCAAATTGTTGTAAATAAAAAACCTACTAAAAATGAGTGTTATGAAGAAAGAGCACAAAATGAGCCTCCTGTCTGTCAAGAATCTAATGACCCTAATGCAGCTTGGAATGTGCCACTGCAAGCATGCATGCACAGAATTCTTGTTGTTGAAATAGAACAAGGATCTAAAATGGCCAGAACAGTGGCCAGCACAGGTGGGACAACCACCGTACTAGTTGTTGAGTTCTCAGTTTGGAGTCTATGGCAAAGCAGCCCCTGAAGATTTCATTGCGGACTATTAGCCCCAGAAACGAGTAGTGATTAAATCATTTTTGACTGGAATAGGGAGAAATAGGTCATCTGTTAGGAATGTTATGGATATGAAAGTTATCTATGGAGGATTGGTTGTTGCTCTAAGAAACTTGAAGGTGTGGATCATGATTATGGGGCTAATAGACTCACCAGATACACTACCAGTTTATGAACAAGACCATCTCTTCTCTAAAGTTAAAAAGAGATGCCGTTTGATGGCCTTGGTTGTTGAGGTTGACCAGATTCTCAACCTAGAGGAGAAACTTATTGTTCGTGACAAGGTGGAGGAAAGGACTGGGAGGTTGGCGTACAAGCGGTCTCTACCACCCTCTGGTGCAATTCACCCCGTAATTCGCATCTTCCAGCTCCGAAAGGCGGAGCAGTGTAAGAGGCAACCACTATCCCTGACCAGCTAACTACAAAGCTGAAACCAGAATTCCTACTGGGGGTAAAGTCGAGCATGGGAAATAACTTGAAGAGCCTTGACATTCTTATTCAATGGAAGTGGTTCCCCCCCTCCCCCCCAGGCGGCCACTTGAGAACCGTACAATTCGTTATTGCATCAATTTCCTGAGTTTCACCTTGAGAACAAGGTGAATCTCGTGAGTGGGAGTAATGTTAGAGCCCTTGATTTGTAAGTTTTACCAGAGGCGTTAAAAAAGAAAAAGAAGGGAGAGGCAGGGGCAGCCAAGGAATAGGACATGTGGGCAGAAGGGTCAAATTCGGTTAGGGGAGAATAACAACCCACATGGTTGCAACGGACTGCGGAGGAGTCGAGGAGGTATAAAAACAAATGAAAAAGTGAAGACAAGTAGCTAGAGAATTCTGAAGAAGTTTTGGAAGAGAGGGCCCTCTCGGATAGGCATATATTGTTTTTTTTTTCCCCTATTCTTAGCTTGTAATCGGAGATTCTTAACGTTGATTGTGAGATTTTATCAATTTCTTGTGAGGATCCCATCACACGGCAGTGTATGATGGCAACCAACAATCAGACTACAAACCAGTGGAAGGTACACAAATTAACCTCCTTAGATGCACTATTGATTGAATTTTAGGACCTATTTGTAGAACCTAAGAACCTTCCCCCTGAAAGACCCTTTGATCACTTTATTCCTTTACAACCAAATGCAGAACCCATAAATGTCTGATCCTATAGATATCCTCCCAAACTCAAAATTGAAATTGAAAAATTAGTCAAGGAAATGTTGGACCACTCTATCATTCGTCCCAGTAGAAACCCTTTTGCTTCCCCTGTCCTTCTAGTTAAAAAGAAGGATGGGACCTAGTGATTTTGTATTGATTACTACCAGTTGAACTCTTATCACAATTAAAGACAAATTCCCAATTCTGATTATCGAGGACCTTTTAGATGAACTAAGCCATGTCTCAGTGTTCTCCAAGCTAGACTTAAGGTTCGGCTATCACCAAATTCGGATGAACCTAGCTGATATACCCAAGACAACCTTTAAAACCCACTATGGATATTATGAATTCACTGTAATGCCATTTGGATTAACCAATGCACCAGTCACATTCCAAGCCCTAATGAACCATATCTTTGAACCTTGTCTCAGAAAATTTGTGCTGGTGTTTTTTGATGACATTCTGATTTACACCCCTACTTTTTCCGAACACCTTAGGACTGCAATCCAAATCCTACGATTCAATCGTGTATCAAGAGGTCCAAATGTGTCTTTGCCCAAACACAGGTGGAATACCTCGAGCATGTCCTCTCTAGTGCTGGAGTTAGCACGGATACTAAGAAAGTAGAGGCCATGATCAATTGGCCTAGACTAGTGAATGTTAGGGCTCTAAGGGGATTTTTGGGGTTGGTCGGCTACTACAGGCGCTTTGTGAGGAATTATGAGATGATTAGCAAACCCCTGATCGAATTGTTAAAGAAGGATGGGTTTAGATGGAGTGACAAAGCGGAGGCAGCATTTGTTTAGTTAACACAATCCATGGGAGAGGTACCGATGTTAGGATTGCCTAACTTTAGTAAGCCATTTGTATTGGAGATGGATGGCAGTGGAATAGGAGTGGGGGTTGTATTGACACAAGATGGCAGGCCCTTAGCCGCCTTTAGTCAGACATTGGCCCCAAGGCATCAAGGCCTCAGCACTTATGACAAGGAGTTATTGCCCGTGCTTATGGCAGTAGACAAATGGAGACACTACTTAGAGGGGAGACAGTTCGTTATTAAGACTGGTCATGAGAGCCTCAAATTCCTCCTGCAACAAAGGTTGCACACAAATTTACAAAGGGCATGGCCAAATTAATGGGGCCGAACTACGTGAGGTGTTTTTGAAAGAGTAAACTAGTGCCTAGAGACATATTTGAGGTGTTTTTGCTTTGTGCAATGGAGGGAATGGCATAAATGGTTATCTTTGGCCCAGTGGTGGTACAACTCTATCCACCACTGTTCTATTAACATAACCCCTTTTGAAGCGTTGTATGGGTACAAGCCTAACATCCTACTAACTATCGGGGAGCGAACATCAGTAGCAAATGAGGATGCCTATTTACAGTAAAGGTAACAAACTCTGCAAGTCCTAAAAATAGAGTTGGCCAAGGCCCAAAACAAAATGAAACAGTGGGCAGACAAGAAGAGGAGTGAAAGAAAGCTCGAAGAAGGGGAGGAAGTGTACCTCAAGCTGAGCCAACCCCATTTGAAGTCCCTCTCCAAGTAGCCAATCACTAAACTCAGCCCAAGATTCTATGGCCCTTACCCAATCATCGAAAGAGTGGGACCAGTAGCTTACAAGCTGCAACTACCGGAAGGGATGCAAATTCATCTGGTGTTCCATGTGTCCCTCTTGAAGAAATCAACAGGAACTCAAGCGATCAGTCGAGCTCTTCCACCCTTCCACGGAGAAGAAGAACAGCCAACCACACCAGTAGCCATCCTTGACAGAAGAGTGACCTATTAGCAAGGAGTGTCCCTAATTCAAGTGTTGGTACAATGGTCCACACGGCACCACGATAATAACACTTGGGAGTACTTGTTGGATCTCCTCCAGCAATTCCCTAGTGCGGCTAGTCTGCTTTCCAATCTTGGGGACAAGAATTAGCTTAAGGAGGAGGGAATTGTTGTGTACCTAAGGGTATAACTGTAATGAAAGGGAAAATAGAACTATAACGGCTGTAACCATTGTAAGGCAGTTACACATTTCATTTTGAATTTGGGAGTGGCAACCATTTTTGGCGCCAGCTTCCTGTGAGGATGGACGAGTATAAAAACTTGGTCCCAGCCCACTTGAGAGGCATGAAATTACAATTGAATTGCCTTTTCCAAACCCCTCTCTGTCTCCTTCCCCAATTTCTCTGAATTTCCCTTCCCTCTCCTATTTTTCCTGCCAAGTTCTTCTCTAAATATAGGAGAATTCTCTTGTCGGATTAAGGATTCGACAACTTCTTAACATCTCTTAGGGTGTGTTTGATTACACACATTTTCCGTGAAAATGACCAATTTCCACCAAAATTCTAGCCTTGGAGGTGTTTGATTGGCCAAAATTTTCAGGTAAATTATTTTCTCTCTTTAGTCATGTGATGCCCATTTCCCACTTTTGCTGGAAAAGATTGATAGAATAGATTTTCCAGGGAAATGGAAAATCACCCAAGTCTTCCCCTTTGCAAATCATTCGAAGCCTCGATCTGGCAGAGGAGAAGAAGAGTGGCCTATGGTCATGAGGAAGAGGAGAAGTGCGACCGATGGTCGCGAGGATGAGGGGAAGCTCGGCTAGCGGTCTAAGCAAGAGAGAGGGCGAGCGAGAGACAGCGGCCGAGGGGTGAACGACGATGGTGACAGGGGAAGCTCGACAGCAGCAGCTAGTGACGGCGGCAGCCAATGACGGCATGCCATTGCCGTCGGCCCTTCCCCTTTGTCTTCGTTGAATTTGAGCTTCGATTCGACCTTCTTTCGATTCCCCTTCGATTTGTACTCGCATAGCGTCACCCTCGCTGGAGTCAACATTTCTGACTTCTTCCTCATCACCGTTAACATCAAACCACCATTCGACATGCAACCATATTTATATATATATATATATACACACGTATATATGTATCTATATGTATGAAAATCAAACACCAAAATTGGAAAAATATAATAATTTCTAGGTAAAAATTTAAGTCAATCAAACATCTTCAATTGACATTTTTCCTGGAATTTAATTCTAAGCAATTCAATTGTCTAGAAAATATTTTTTTTCCACCCAAATTCTATGTTTGCAATCAAACGCACTCTTACTTCATTAGGCAGCTCATCTTCTCATTGATGAACAATGATTGATGTTCCTAAAGTCCATCTAGCCAACTCATGTGTTCCACCATTGGTGCACTTGGGTACACGTACAGACTTGCCATTATTTTAGATTTCCTGAACATAATAAATATCCAGAAAAATATTTTTAGCTGATTGGAGCACGATTCTTCCAGGGTTATTAATAGAAGAATCCAGAACTCATGCATCCCCTTAAAAAATATCACAGTTTCAATCCAAACACCTAGGTAAAACACTGCAATATAAGCAGCCCCATTGCAATTGTAGCCCCATACAGAATAATTTGCAACCACTCCTTCTATCATTCTTCCACCCTAGAAAGTAGCATTTAAATTTATTTTGATGCAGTCTCTTTGAGGTGAATGCCAATGTTGCTCTGAAGAGGAGATTCTGCCATTACTTAACAGTCTGCAGTGGAGATACTGGTACAAGTGCTCACTCCATGTTACCCGTATTTTATCAAGCATTCCATTAACTTCAGTAAAGACAACTTAAAACTCTCTCTATGATATCTCCATCTCCAAATTCTATGCATCACCACTGAACAGAGCAAATTATGTGTGATTTTCTGGAGTCTTATTCAAGTTATGCCTATGGGGATTTAGCAAAAGCTCAAAACATTCTGAGTAGTCCTTTCATTACAAAACTCTGTACAAATGCCCCACATTGCAACTTAGATAGCCTTGGCCACAAGGGATAACCAAAACAGAAGAAGAGATGACGTCTCCTTGTTACCACTGTAGCAACAGTCCAAATTTCTAAATGGCATTCTTGCTGACAAAGTTATGTTAGTTGCCGACAAAGTTATGTTAGTTGATGGCATCAGCAACAGCATTTCATATTACTATTTTCTATTTGTTGTGTCTTAAGGTCCATAATTTCTTCAAATACTTGGAACTTAGAAAAGTGCATAGCTGTCTATCATGCTGTATGACTGAGTGATAATAAACCTCTACAGGAAAGGCCATAAAAGCTTATGGGACCTACTAGTTAATACCGTGAATCCCCTCTTAGACAGTGGGACTTTTTATTTTAAGGATCTAATTAACATACTTTAGAATCTTAGATCAAAAGTTTTCCTTAGTAAATCCAGCTTCCATGAATGGTTATCCCAATCAATTAACTCAGCCTCCATCCTAGGATTCGGACCCCAGTTTTTTTCCATATTCAATTAAACTCGGGCATATTGGTGTCATGACCCTAGGAGCAATAGAGGAGCATTATTGTAATAGGGTTATAATAGTTTATTAGGAGATATTTTGCAATTTGTTAGGAGCACATGGATGCCGTTGGGAATTTAGTTAGCAGCTAGCTATGCCGATAAAAAGACTACTTGTAAGAGGATGGAATATAATGTGAAATGAAATTGAATTCCCTTTCCCTCTAATTCTCTCTATCCCTCTCTCTGTTCTCTCTAACTCTCCCTCCCTTTTCTGCTGTTTTCTCTCCCTTCTTCAATTCTATCATTCTGATTTCTCCTTGTTAGAATAAAAAAGGGAAATAGAAGGTGTTGGAAATATTACAATCAAGGGATAAGTCAAGCAGACAGCTGTTACAGCTGTAAATGGCAGATTGTATGGAGGCAATCAAGATGACTTTTGTGTATATGAGTTGTAATTAGGATGATTTTTGTATTTTTTTCCTTTTGTTTAAGATTCCTAAGCTGTAATTTATGAGATTATAAATATAGAATAAACCAAAGGGGCAAGGAGTCTTTGCTTGCTACTATTCTTACATGGTATCAGAACCATCTTTCTAGGGATTTTTTTTCCAGCCTTCATTGCTTCTCTCGTTTCCAGCCTTCTTTGTCTTTAAGACCTTCATTGCCACCTTGCTGTTCTGCCTTCATTGCAGCCTTCCCTAATCATTCTACATTTTTTTTTTTCCATCACAATATGTCAACTACTTCTCAAGATTCTATCTCAACTACTATGGGGGAGATATTGGCTGCACCTAACACTACTATTGCAGCAGGAACTGGAAGCGATTTCCAGAATGTAAATCCTCTATACCGGCTTGATGGAACCAACTACCTGCAGTGGAGTCAGGTAGTTCGGACTTTTCTCAAAGGAAGTGGAAAGATAGGCCATCTTATTGATCCCGGTCCAAAAGAAACAGATCAAGGATTCAAGGCATGAGATGAAGAAGATGCAGTGATTATGTTTTGGTTATGGAACTCCATGAAACCAGAGATTAGTAAAACCTTGATGTTCCTTACCACTGCAAAAGAAATATGGGAGAATCTGTAGTAGACTTACTCCAAAAAGAAGGATGCAGCTTTGATCTATGAGCTGAAAAAACAAGTAAGTTTACTCAACAAGGGGGCACGTCTGTCACCTAATATTACAATTAGATGAATGGATTTTGGCTTGAAATCGACCACAACTGAGATCTGAAACTGGAATGTGGCCATGATATTCAAGTGGTTCAAGGGTTGCTGAAAAATGATCGAGTATTTGAATTCTGAGTATGATCGGATCAGAGTTCAAATCCTTGGTAAGGTTCCTATACCAATTCTTTGTGAATGTTTTTCAATTGTTCGTGCTAAAGAGAGTCGATGAGGGGTTATGTTGGAACTTCGTATACAAGAGGCTGCAACAATGGTCACTCGTTGACCGGGTGAAGGAGGGAATAAAGTAATTTGGAGGCCAGCAGAAGCAAGAAAACAGTCCAGCAAAGATGGACTGTGGTGCACCCACTGCAGCAAACCTCGCAGAAAACTGCTTTGAACTACATGGAAAAGCCCAAGTTTTGGCACAAATAGGAGGATTCAAGGGCCAAGGGAGCAGCCAAGCTAATGTGGCCAGCAAAGAGTAGTCACTAATTAACACTCCTCAGCCAGACAAGGAGGAATCCACAGAATTCAACAAAGAAGATATTGAAAGATTGAAATGTCTCCTTGAATCTCTCGACAAATCTACAGGTTCTTGTTCTATTGCCAAAAGTGGTATGTGTCTTATGATTGACTATTTTAAAGCATCACATACTAAAATAGGTACATGGGTTGTAAATTCTGGGGCTACTATCATATGACTTATGATATCTCTCTCTTTGATTTATATAAACCAACCCAAGGACACCAGAAAATTACAATAGTTGATGGCTCTCCTACTGCTATTGTTGGATAAGGAAGTCTACATCTTACCCCTTTTATAACTCTTACCAATGTCCTTCATATCCCTCATCTTTCGACTAATCTGATCTCTGTCCAAAAAATCACTAAAGACCTTCATTGCAAACTAACATTCTTCGACTCTCATTGTGTGTTTCAGCATCAAGTCTTGGGGAAGATGATTGGATTTGTTAGAAAGTGTGACGGGTTGTACTACCTTGAGAATTTGGAGAACGGTCAAATAAAGGGAACCCAGTCTCATTTCTCCCAAGCTCTTGTAGCCACAGCTAATAAACAAATGATCTGGGCACATCATCTTTGTCTTGGTCATCCTCCTTTCCCTCTCCTAAAACATATGTATCCATTATTGTTTAATGGTCTAGTTATGTCAGATTTTCAATGTGAAGTGTGTCAATTTACTAAACATTGTCGTACCTCATTTCCTATCACTTCAATAAAATGCAATCAGCCTTTTACCTTGATACATTTTGATATTTGGGGGCCTGCAAAGATTTTTGATATTCATGGGGCTAGGTGGTTTGTTACTTTTATTGATGAGTGCACTAGGATTATTTGGTTGTTTTTTATGAAAGACAAATCTGAGGTTAGTTCATTGCTTCCTCAATTTCAAAAAAATGATTTTTACTCAGTTTAGAGCAAGAATAAGAAGGTTTTGCTCAGAAAATGCCCATGATTATTTCAATCAAACTCTCTCTTCCTTTCTCATCAAGGATGGTATTGTGCATGAATCTTCTTGTGTTGAAACCTCATAGCAAAATGGGGTGATTGAATGAAAAAACCGTAGTCTCTTAGAAGTCACTTGAGCACTTCTTTTTTAGTCTAATGCTCCAAGATTCTTATGGGGAAAGCAGTTCTAACAGTTACTTATCTCATAAATATTCTTCCTTCTGAAGTCCTAGCCAATCTCAGTCTCATACATACTCCGTTCAACCATTTTCAAACCTTGTGTCTACTAGAAATCTGTCCCCAAAAGTACTTGGCTGTGTTGCTTTTGTGCATATTCACAAGACTCATAGATCTAAATTGGACCCTAGGGCACAAAAGTGCATCTTTGTTGGTTATTCTTCTACCAAAAAAGGTTACAAATGTTATGATCTTTCTATTCGACGCACCTATGTCTCTCTTGATGTCACATTTCATGAGTCCCAACCTTTTTATGGAACTCCTCACACTAATCCTCACTATAGCGTCTATCTTCTTATCCACCATCATTCCCATCGTCTCCTCCATGGATCCTTTACGAGTCTGTATCTTCGCCATCGTTGTCATCACCTGTTGCAACTGAGATTCCATTTGCTTCATTCGAGTGTCATCGGTCATTGGTGGTGTGATCGCTTGAGAGATCGTTGGCCGGGAACTTACTCTAATAGTAGAATGTTAGATCCTAGATTGGATAGAGAATTCTCAGCCGATTTGGATGAGAATTGGGCGGGAGAGTGAGAGAAAAGAGAGGGAAGAATAGAGAATTGGGGGAGGAAAGATCGGGAGAGAGAGAGAGAGAGAGAGGCGGGAAAACCAGAAATTCTTCAATTGTATTCGATGCCTTGAAAAATAGCTGGGTCAGCTTTTATATACTGATCCACGGCAAGAGCTTGGTGCCAAAAGCGGTTACCCATTCTCCAAGTACAACCTGTAATGGTTACAGCTAGGTACTACCCCCTTACAGCTATAACTACCCCTCAATGTAAAAAGCCTTAAGTTCTAGGTTCATGACATCTTGTATGTGTGATGCACACTCAATAAAGAGGAGAGAAGATCACAGCTTTTTCAGCTAAAATCTTGCTCTCTTCCTGTTGTTTGTTTATTACTCAAAGTTGCGGGAGAGACGACTGTAAACAGTTAAAAATAGCTAAGTTTGACCAAAGTTAGTTTTAATTAATTTTAAAATAACAAATGTTTACTTAGAATACCCACCAAAGGAAAAAAAAAGGAATTTATTTAGAATCACACTACAAGTCAAATGAGGACAAGCCTTGGTAGCAACAATAAGTTTGTTCCTTTGCAAACTGAAGGCTACAAGTTCAAGATGCGGAAACAGTATCTTGGGGGAAAAAAAAAACAAGGGAAAGCTGTGTACATTCATGACCCTCCTCCAACCCTTGCAAAGTGGAAAGTCTGGTGCATTGTGGACTTTTTTTATTTTTTTTCCTTTCCCTAATGTTACAAGTCAAAATGCTTTTGAGGTTCACCTGTGGTGGACCAGTTGCCTGCATGAAGATCTGTCACAAATGACCCTTATTGGATGAACTTTTCCATGGGTATGAAAATGACTGAAAAAGGCATGGATCATATGCAATATGATTTTTCTGTATTTTTTCTTATGGTTCTTGGTTCTTCAATCATTTACAAGAGAATCTAAAGTTAGATTGGTTATATAAAGAAATACATCATGAGTTGCAGTTTAATTGAAAAATGGTATCTTGCTAGAGCAGAATGGAGAGAGGATCTATATAATGGCTTAAACTAAATGAGAAAAGGTTTTAGTTGAGTTGAGTTAGAATTTAGTAACAAACCCTCATTCAAATAAATTTAAACCTTTTTCTTTTAAAAAGAGAGGGTATATTAGCGAGAATACATGTTAGTTTGTTACAGACTTTTTTAGTATATTTCAATGGACAATCAATTGTTGGAAGCTTTTGGTTCCAGGCAATACTTGACCTATTTTCTATTGAATCCAGGGAATTCTATTGTAAGGTGGTTTTAGCCATGTTCTGCAGTAGAGTCTATTTTCCAATTCAAGAAACAGGTGTTAACATTTTAAGAAAGGGAAACGTGATGAGCATAGATGTGAGAGATTAGCTCATATATGGTTGACTATTAATTTTTTGGTTATATTGATTATTATTTTGAGTTCCCAAATGCACACTGTAAGAGAAAACAGGAAACTTTGTTACTTCATTTGTCTCCAATAAGAAATTAAGTTGCCAAATGTCATTCTTTGGTAGGTCCTCATGGCAGTTTGTTTAAAGAGGTACTCAGGTTTTTTTCGACATGCAATTTAACTAAATCTTGTAGTTGTAAATTGGCATTTCATTCTATTTTCTGTTTCCCCTTTTCTGTCATTTTGCCTTTGTGTCTCTTTCTAGCTCATCCTCCCTCTCCATCTCCGATTCAATGCTTTTCAAGTTTTCACCCCCCCCCCCCCCTTTCCAGTTTTTCTGGATTACATTCTTTCTAGGCAACTCTGCAAGATTGACACTGCTATTCCAGTTTTTTAATTTTCCTACAGTCATGGCACAGATTGCTTGATTATGTTGCAATATATATTGTATATTTTATGCATTCTATAGTTCAGACTTTTCAGTCAACTTGTGGGAGCTTCCGAAGTTTGATTAATATCTGCCATTTCTAACTTAGCAAAAAAAGTGTGTGTGTGTGTGTGTATCTGCCAATTCTAGGAACTTATAACTTTGGTTTTAAATTTTCTTCTTCTGGCTTCTTAGAGAGCAGCTAATATGCAAATCAGTAGAAATGGCCTGGTTAAAAAGTACCTGTCCTACCTTTTTGGTTATGCAACCCTTTCCTTTCTCGTTCTTCTCTAATTGGATAGGAATTTATAACTGCAGATGAAGATGAGGATTAGCAACCAGGTGGATTGAAGCAGCTTGTGATGCGGCTCTTCAACGGGTTCATATTCGGGTTGTAGACTTATGTGTTCTTGGTGTCTGAGGTTATTGCTCCTTGCTGTTGTTTTTGACGTTTTTGTTGCACATAAGCTAAGCTCTGGGAATTCATTCACACTGTCAATTGGATTGTGCTTTAATAATGGCAATCCTTGAAAGTAATTTTGCCCGGTGCAACCCCTGTTAAATGAGGGTAAAATGGCTTTGCTAGTTTCCATTACCTTTTCCGTTATACACTGCATAGTGCAGTTCGTTTTTCTATCTCACCTCGCTGAGATTTTAGGACATCAAAACTAGAATTAGAATGTAAAATTTTTGCTCTGGAATCAAGTCATTTTGAAGGTAGGGAAAGGCAGGTTTTTATGGGTCTTAAATTTGCAAAAACTGGGTGATTTTGAAGTCCTAGACTAAATGGGTGAATTCATGTTTCTGCAAGGCCCTAGGTGCCTAGAATTCGTAATGCAAAAACCTTGCCGTAGAAAGTCCTCGATGAGGAAGTCATGACCATTCTGGGTTCTGGGGCATTAGAAGAGACCAAAATGGTTCAAGGTGGCTGAATGGTTGTGCTAATGTAGTTTGGATGACTTGGGTTTTAATGGACATTTGTTTTGGACTTGAAAAGGCTATAATATCGTACCAGAGGATCGTATTTTTATAATCTAGGTTGGTTCTCATTTGTTGCACGTCCATAGGCGATTTTAGCTTGACTCTAATTAATTAAGTAATTCGAGAGAATAATTAGAGTCATCCCTACGAGTAATAGCCCTTTATTCCTAAAAAGAAACCATCTTTATATGGACGGTTGATGACGGTTGGGTTTGTAAAGGAATCTCAATATGATAAAAACTGGAATTGTTTATGTATCAAGTATCCACACAAGAAAGTCACTTTGCCTTTTTCAATGATTATTACCCATCCATCGTGCTTCTATTACCTCCCAACCTCTTAACAATATTATTACATATTCATTCTTCAAAAAGAAGATGACTGTTCTAACAATATTAATATGTTTTCATCAGTGTTATAAAAATTGACCTAGGCGACCGCCACGAGTTTAGTTCTAATTTTTTACTACAAATTTTAGATGTTTATTCATTTCTGAAACCCCTCATCTCTCATCGTCTCCTCTTCTTATCTCTTAGCCGTCTTCCCCTTTTTTAGCTCAAGGCCATCGCCGTCTCAACGTTGCTAGTACCTTATCGCTACCTCCATCTCTATCGTGACCTCCTTATTGCTATGCCATTGCCGCCGTCAAACTCCATCCTTGTCAACGTGTCCTTAGTGACTTAAGTTCTATTTCCGCTGTTCTTCTTTTGCCCTAGCCATCACTTCAGTATATATATAAGTTTATAAATAATATATTTATATATGTAAACATATATATATAAGTTTTATTTGTTTTTTTAACTTTAATTTATTTAAAAATAATATAAAATTATATTAAAAACTTAAAAAAAAAAAAAAAGCAATTCGCCTAGACTTCCTAGGTGCTATACCCAGTCTGGCACTCGACTAACGCTTAACGCATTTTAAAATACTGATTTTTATTCTTTTCAAGACTAAGGTAGGAGAAGGCTTTTTTAACCACCTTCCTCTCAAACTTAAAAAGAATCTCAAACCTTTACCTTCGTTCTTTTTTTTTTTTTTTTCAATCCAAGTAATAAGTTTTATATTCTTGTAAAATCTCATAGATATTTAAAAATATTTAAATACATGTATTTTACTTTGTGACGCACTTAGTTGATCTTGATGACATCCAAAACTCACTAATATATCTGTAAGCCTGGACTAGTGGATTGATCAGCCATATTGGAGTAGGTTTGGCTCTAGTGGTTGTCTAGGTTGATTTTGATGCTTAAGTTAGAAAAATTATAGATAATTTTTAAGAAATTTGGAGATAGGGAGATGAGGGGTGGTATAAGGATCAAAGATTTGAGCATGTCTCACTAACTATTAGTAAGATTCTTTTATATTCTATATTATGTCTTTATTGTTATTGTAAGGTTATAGTTGTCCAAATTTTGAAAATTATTAAGAAATGTAATAGTTAGGGATATTAGGACATGTTCTGTCGTGGCTAGAGTGTTGTCCGGGATCGAAATCAAAGACCATCAAGTTTCTTGATTTATCTCCTACATCATTTGTTAGAGTTTAGTGTGGGGTGCTAACGACGGGACGTAATCTTAAGATGTTAGAGATTTTTTTTTTGACATCATGAGCACCTTCTTAAATCTTAAATTTAATTGAATTGAATTTCTTAATGACAAAAGAAGTTCATAATTATATAGATGATCTCTTTCTTTTTCGACTTAAATACTTTATATTATTACATCTCATATTTTAACTAGGAATATTGTAGATGAATTGAACTAGGAGTATTGGAAATCCAATACATTGGGATGGCAACACAATCGAATCCAATTACGGGGGTTTGACTAAAAGGAAGGAACAAGAGGAGGGAGGGAAAGAGGGTATAGAACTTGGGTTTTGGACCATTCATGGAGGGTTGTCTGGCCAAGCCAACTGCTTTATTATTCCATTCCTTCGGCCAAAAAAATAAAAAATCTTGGTCTTATAGTTGTAGGTGTAGATGGCCTAATAACCTATTAATTCTCGAACCTGGGAGTTTATGAGGTTACAAGGTGACATTCGAATTGGTTGGCTGCCCATTAAACAGTTTATATTATCAAGGCAAGGCAAGGCAAAAGGCATTTTCCCCTCCAGATTGGAGCCATCCATTATCATTCAATATTGAAAGAGAATAAACGCAAGATCCAGGAGGTGCATCCAATTCTATATGTGCCTCCTGTTAGGTAACAGTTGACTTGACTGGACAAATGTTGGTCCCTTGAATAATGGCCACTAGTTGAATTTGACTGATTAGATTTTTATTAAATATTTAAAAAAATCTCTTGAGAGTTCAATTTAAGAAATTATTTTTGTGTATATATATATATATATCTTTAATTGTTTGAGATTGAGAAAAAAAACTGTCGACGTTCGGAGTTGGTCGATCGTGATTTGTAGGTCCGCAATGAGAGAATGAGCGCAAATACAAAGAGGAGAAATCTAGCAATAAATGACATTTAGAGAAGTTTTTACGTGGTTCGGTCAGAATGATGCATAGTCTATAACTATTCTCTAGTTTTGTCTCTCTTCTATACAATGATCTTTAACCCCCTATTTTATAATGTAGGGTGTTTACAAATTTCATAAAATTCAAAATAAGAGGATAATATTATGGAGACAAGATGTCTTTATCAATTCCATAAAATCGAGAATGAATTCTGCATTATCAGGGGTCTAGTTTGCTTCAGATAAGATATGTGGGTGTCGCATCCGATTATTCTGCTATCTTTTTGTGATGCGAGTTGAACGGTTTGACCAGCGAGCTGAAAGCATCACTGAGAGCTCGTTTGATTCTGCGGTTTGAACTCAAGACTTGAAGACTTGCAATCCTGCTCTAACGACCTCCATCTTGAGCCCATTAGGCTTCAGGAGGTTGGACCGACCTATTGGGTCGAATCCAGCCCATATGAAAGGTGATATGAAAAATACGCATAACAAATACATAATGAGTTATAAATGAGAAATGTAAGTGCTACAAGACATTTTTATAGTGGTTCGATGATTCACATACTTACTCCACTCTCAAGATCTAACTACTCTTAGGTTTTACTAAACCAACACACCAAAATTTTCACTTTAATTCACCTTGAAAATTAATTACACACCTAGATTTTTTAAAAGTTCTAGGCACCCAAACAGTCCACACAAATAAGTTTTTAGAGTAGTGTTGTTTGTGCAAAAGGAATTTTATAGAAGTTTTACAGAATGAGATATATCGCGAGAATTTGGCAGTATATCGGATATAAATTGAAGCAACAGAATCGCGATATATTGATGATAAATTGGATTAAATGAAAAGAGGGAAACCCTTCTTCTTTCCAAACCCCTCATCTCTCAATCGAGCCACCATTCAAGCTGCTTCCTCCACAACCCCTTCACCGACAGCGAGAGGTAACACTACTGTTCTTCTCCTGATATTGCCATAGCCACCGCCTTCAAGCTCCCCGTGAAAGAGTCGCCACTGCAGAAGCAACAGTTGTCTCCGTCACTAACCTCTGCCTTTCTATCTCTCTGTGAAAGAGTCGCCATAGCCACCGCCTTCAAGCTCTCCCATCGCCTTCAAGCTCCCCGTGAAAAAGAGTCGCCACTGCCATTTTTCGATCGATACCGCAAGGCCATTGGTGCTTGACGATTCAAAGTTACTTCCCTCTGATCATTGCTTTTGGAATAGCAATAGGGAGATCAAACTCAGACATCAAAGACCCAGTTCCTTCTTTCCCTGTTTATCAAAGAAAAGAATTTGCAAGAGTAAGAGAAGATGTAGGAGAAATAACCATTGAGAAAGTGGTATTGAAATAGAAAGATTAGAAGAAAATTAATGAACTTTAAACTTTGAAAGAAAGTTACAAGTGATAGAAGGAAGAGTAACTGAAAAATATAATAGTGAAGAAGTAGGAAATAATTCTGAATTAGGGAACTCAATCTCATTAAAAATTACATTTCTGGTTACATAGATTTTACTAGAAGTAAACGTCAATAACCTTCGTGTAGCAAACTGTAACAAAGAAAGATGCATTTAGCAAACTGTAATTGAAGAATGTAATGCATTTAGGTAATGGTCATCGTATTACACTAGATCATAAGAATCTCTCTATCTCTTATGTCTACAATGATCTTGAACAGGTTGCTGTAGGTAATGGTCATAGACTCAATATACATTATGCTGGAAGGCTGTTGGAACACTCACATATTTCTCCTAAATTTTCATCTCTTAATTATATACATCTTCCTAGCATTAACAAAAACGTGAGAGCGACACAGAAAGAGAAATGGTGGTGTCGATGGTGTCGGGAGACGGAGAGGCGACACTGTCTACGAGAGGGAGAGGGAGAGTGAAAGAGATTAGGATTTCATTGGGTCATTTATTAGAGGGCTAAACTGGTCATTTATTAGAGGGCCAAACTGGTAATTTCATCTTCTTCTGTAAAACTTCTATAAAATTCCTTCTGTACAAACAACACTACGTCTTTTACTTTCTCATTTCGAGCTTATGATATATATAGGCTGATTTAAGAAACTTAAAGCCGTTCAAAAAATTCGATCGTTGGACTAGGACACTCAATTATCCTTACCCATAGTCGATTATCACTTAAATAAGAGTCAACTAGCGTTCCAGTGGGAGTTGACTACCTAAGATAAGGTCTCGGTTAGATCGAGTCTGTATAAACTGCTATCTGTTAGGTTAACTATATCTTTGCTAGAGTCGACTAACCATAACTGAGAGTCTTAACTCTTGATCCAAATTTTTAGAAAAATTGACTTTTTTATATCCTTGATTTGATTGAAAATAATTTTTATGAAAAATAACATTTTTGATAACAAGGATAATATGAAAAATATTTTATAACTTTAACGAAAATAATTAAGGGATTCAATTAATATATTTTTTTAAAATATTATTTTCATTAATCATAAAAACTTGATGAGAGATGAAATGAAGCAAGTTTGACTCAATAAGAAATAATTTAAATTTATTTTAAAATAATATTATCAGATAAGGGAAAAAATACTTTTTATTTTATTTTAAATTCAGAGATCAAATGAAGCAAGTTGACTCAATAAGAAATAATTTTAATTTATTTTAAAATAATATTATTTATTATTAGGAATTGAGGTGATGGTGATGGATGGTATTGGTAGGTAGGAATGAGAATAATGGTTTGGAAATTTGACCAAAGGCGGATATGCATTGCAGCCCACAATATATTTTCTTTCTTGGTCCACACGCTATATATGTCTCTTCTGCATTCATACCATAGCTGAAGCCTGGAGGGAAGGGATTTTACAAACTTTTTAACTCTTGTCTATCCATCTTTGCTACTGTCACTCCATGTATAGTTACTACTATGGAAATAAATGTGATAATAAATGGACCATATGGGTACTTGTGAACCTCTTAATTTTCTATTCTTTTTTCTACTTATCATTACTTGCAATATCACTTTTAAATTAAGGTTCCACTTAGCACAAATTATTCTGCAACTTAATTTAGTCAAGCTAAGTGCCAGATGACAACATCCAATGATCATCATATAATTAAAATATTTAATAAACATCACACTTATAATTAAGATTGATTATATATATATAATATAGATCATATCACATTTATATACATTCATATATATAATAGATAGACTATTTAAATATAACAACTAGGAGGAGGTGTAACAATTACTCAGTTCACATGTATAAGATTTGATTTGTTGGTTGGAATTTATTATTATTATTGTTAAATTTTAATTTAGGCATATCTTATTCTTAATTATCATACAAAATTTCCTGCAAAAACAATCTATTTATCCCCAATTTTTAATTTTTGAAAAAAATCTAACTCTTAACTGTTATTGTTAAGATTTCTAAACATCCAAACCCGTTTTCATCGTTCACATTTGATTTCAAGTTAATATATATATATATTAACAAATTTATTTATTTTAAATAAATGAATTTGTTAATTTATTTTTCCACATGTAATTGTGAATGAACATAACGTTAACGAGTCTTCTTTGACAAAAGAGTGCGCGTCCACACCCAACAAACAAACGGAGTTAATTAACGGAAGTGAGTCGTATCTGTTGAATGATATACTCACAATGTCGCCATTTAAACACTTGGACGGACACTTGGCGGCCCCTCGTTCTCTCTCTTGCCTTTGCATGGCGCTGCATGTCGCCATTCTGTTCTCTTCGTCTTCTTCCCCTTTCCTTCCGTACATTTATTTATATTTATATACAACTCTAGCAGCCTTGCTTTCATCAGAATCCGCCCCTCCAAGCTTCTCTCTCTCTCTCTCTCTCTATCCCTCTCTCTCGGAATTAATCAAACCTCGATCGCAATTGCAGCCATGAAGAGCAGGGGCATTATTGAGTTTGTCTTGGTTCTCGTTGTCGTCGTATTCGTTCTTTTTCCGGCGCCGGCAACCGGGGAGTGCACGTGTGAATCGGAGAGCGAGGATCGGAACAAGAGTGAGGCTCTCAAGTATAAACTGGCGGCGATAGCCTCCATTCTGGTTGCCAGCGCCGTCGGCGTGTCGTTGCCGGTCCTCGGGAGGATCGTCCCGGCTCTGCGGCCGGAGAGCAATCTGTTCTTCGTCATCAAGGCCTTCGCCGCGGGGGTCATTCTCTCCACTGGCTTCATCCACGTCCTCCCCGATGCGTTTGAAAGCTTAACGAGCCCTTGCCTCAATGAAAACCCCTGGGCCAATTTTCCGTTTACCGGGTTCGTCGCCATGGTCGCGGCCATTGGCACATTGATGGTCGACTCCTTTGCGACCAGCTATTACAACAAATCCCATTTTGTGAAGCCGAAGCCTCTGACGGCGGACGGGGAGAGGGAGCTGGGAGAGCATACAGGGCATGTCCACGTTCACACCCATTCCACCCACGGCCATGCCCATGGCGCCGCTTTCGACTTACAAGAAGACCCCAATTCCGAAAATTCCTCCGATCTTCACCGTCATCGCGTTATCTCACAGGTCCTAATTCGTAACCATGATTCATCAATCATAGCAGTAGCAATCGTTTCATACATTCGGATTGAAAGTAACCTTAATTCTTTGTTCCATTGATATCTACTCACCCTGCTTTCTCTAATCTGTTTCGTCTGTCTTTGCTAACTGGTTTTTGAAATTAAGATCAATAGACTGGGTTTTGAACTGAGAATTTTGTGGTTTGATATTTGAAGTTTCTGAGATCAGATTTTTAGTTTGGATTAGGTGCTGGAATTGGGGATTGTGGTTCATTCTGTGATAATTGGGATATCACTGGGCGCTTCTGAGAGTCCAAAGACGATCAAGCCTCTTGTTGCAGCGCTGACTTTCCACCAATTTTTCGAGGGCATGGGCCTCGGAGGCTGCATTTCCCAGGTAAAATAAAACCCTTTATCTCTTCTTCACTTTACAGGTGTTTCATCTTCGCTTATGTGTCAATACTCACGAACACTGTCCAACTGACCAATTCATCATGGGCCATGTCTGATGGCCCATGATGAATTCATGTCCTATCGTCAAAGTCAAATTTGTCCAACACTACTGTCCTCTACAATAATGGAGGCCACCGACTGCATCAGATCGCTTCAATTTTCAAAATCAATGGTTCAATCCAATCAAAATGATTCTCGATTGTTTGTTTGTTTGCGTAGGCCAAGTTCAAGAGTCGGGCAGTGATGCTGATGTCGATCTTCTTCTCCCTGACGACGCCGATTGGGATCGTGATTGGCTTCGGAATCTCCAATATTTACCTCGAGAACAGCCCGACGGCGCTGATTGTGGAGGGCGTCTTCAACGCCGCGTCGGCCGGAATCCTGATCTATATGGCACTGGTCGACCTGCTGGCTGCGGATTTCATGAACCCGAAAGTGCAGAGCAATCTCAAGCTCCACCTTGCCAACAATGTCTCGCTCCTTCTTGGGGCTGGTTGTATGTCGCTCTTGGCGAAGTGGGCTTGAACTCCAGTTCTAGCTGCAGTACATAAAAGGAGGAGAAGGAAGAAGACGAAGAAGAAGAAGAAAGCTTTTCTTTTTTTTTGGGTGGAGTCGTCCTTAAGAGATTAGATATAGAGATAGAGATAGAGATAGAAATATTTTTGTTTTGATTCGAATATGATAGATTTTTTTTTTATCACCTTTTCTTTTCAGCCAAAAACAAATCAGCAAACAGTTGGAGTTAGCTTCTTCTGCTATTTTATTTGTCCTCAAAGTTAAGAAAAGGCACCATTCCCCATATCAATGGATCAGATTTAATAGTGGGAGGGGGGGGACCCAAAATAAGGTCTAGCCCTACAGAGATCCCAGTAAGTGGTGTGACCACTGACCGGGTCTACTAATTAAGATAATCGAAAGGCAGGGCAGGGCTGGGCTGGCACGGCCTTGATACCCCTTCTCCCGTCAACCTCTCTGGTAGTCTCTATGCTTTAGGACTTCTCATCCTCTACGAGCGGAACCTCAACTTTATCAAAAGGATGATGGATGGATGGATGGTGGTGGTGGGTGTCTCATCAACTTTCCTTTTCTTGTTTTCCCATCCCCAATTTCTTCGAGGTAACCTCAGGTCCTCAGCAATCAACATTTAAACCTACAACAGCGACCACGGGATGGGATAGAGAATAGGGTATAAAAAATAATGTCTATCATGTTGTGATGCCTGGAAATTTAAGAAAATTATGTGAAATTGTCTTCTCAACACTTGTTTCAAACGACACATAACTAACGATATTGTCATTCATTATAATTCTTATCATTACTCAAATATAAAAGATGTCGTTTTCAACTCCATTGCATGACTTGAAATAAATTTGGCTTGTTAGGACTTTGCAATGGGAACGGAGATAATTTAGGTGTCGTTAAATGGGCGTAGCCGTTAAAAGAAGCGTTGAAAGTGAATTGGGGGGGAGGGGAATCACAAATACAAATACAAGTGGATAGCTAGAGTCCAAAGAAAGAAAGAAAGAATGGCACAGAATGGGGGGCTACTGTTCTGCTATTGTTGCACTTGCAGCCGTTCTTGTTGACCAATCGTCTCATTCATCCCATCTCACTTATTTGGCTCTAACTTCTCGGCTCCTAACTCATCATGAATAAAATAAAAAAATTATATTAAAATAAAATTAAAATATTTTTTAAATTAAAATATAAAATAATTAAGATAAGGATAAGAAGTATTTTTTAATTTTTATCAAATTATTTATTTATTTCTTAAAATATATTAAAAAATAAATACATATTTTTTTCTTATCTTAGACAATACTTCATGTACTACATATTAATAGTATTATTTATTATTGTTACCAAACCAAATGCCTTGTAAGAGTTTGGGTTGATAGAACCAATTTCAGCACACAACTTGGTTTTTTTTTTTTTTTATATTATTAGCACACAACTTGGTTTAGGGTTCCAAATGAACAAGATTGCTTCTTGGGAACAGCTTGATATTTGATTTCATTTGTATTCATTCAAAATTATTTACTAATTAACTTAAAAGAAAGATGCTTAGACTTTACTTTTAAAAGCTCGACGGTATTCGACGAGTTTGGGCTCGGTGATAAGCTCTTTTATGTACTTAATTATTAAAATATATTAATTTTATATGTTAAACACGAGAGTTTAAAATTAAACTTAAAATGTATATTTAATTTAAATATTATTTAACATAAATGAGTTTTAAGTGGACAAAATATTCAACAAGCAAGTTAGAGCCTGTTGTGATATAACAAACTAATCTTAGGTAGGTTGCTATGCATGCAAATCTCAAATGGGTGTGAATAAATTCTACAGTATTTTTAAATTACAAACAAAGGCTATCTATTGTGAAGTGACGGTATTGTCTATTGGCAGACAACATAGCATTTGTTGGCCAGTGAAAAGGACGTAGGCCCCATACATGCAAGCCCCACGTGCATGGGACCCGCACCCTCTTCATTGGCCGGTAACATAGCAGGCAAATGCTATATTGTTCGCTAGTGAACAACGTAACATTGCACTATATACTTTAATAGTTAGATATTTGAAAATTTATAAATATCATATTATATTTTTATTTGACAAATTCATGCGGATAAGTGTATTAATTTTCAATCGAAAAATGCTATACTCATAAATAAATTTAATAAATAACTCTTACAAATTTATATAATTTTATAATATATAAATTCATAATAATTTTATTTAAAATTAATAATAAATTTAATCATTACTATAAACTGTTATCAATTTTAGATAGAGTTATTAAGATTTAATAACTCCCTTGGACCGTTTGTCCAATAGGCCTGGGGCCCAATGGAGCAACCCATTAAGCTATCACAAGTACACCCGATTTAAAGCCCATATTTTAAGATTTAATTCTCACTTTAGGCTCCCCAAAGTGGCCTAATGGGCCACAAAGTGGACTTAGGAACCAGGTGGTATAGGGTCGAACCTATTTCGAACCATGTTGGGTTACTTTTGTCGTGCTTTTGGTGTATTATATAGGGAAAAATGCTAGAGAACCTGACGGGCTTATCAAAAAGGGGCAAAAACATCATTTTACCCCATGCCTTGCTCTCCCCCTCCCCTTCTCATGGATTCCCCCCTACTCTGTGCGTCTCCCCTGCAATGGCCATCGATCACCTCTCCGTCGCGCCTCACTGCAGTCGCCTAGTCTCGTCTCTATCGCTTCTCTGCTATCGCCGCCTTGACTCACCGTCAATCGTTGCATCGACTGTCAGCGAGCTGAGGCGAGGTGAGGCGACGATGTTAGAGAGGCGAGACCAGGCGACTACAACGAGGCGCGACAGAGAGGCGAGCGATGGCCATGACAGGAGAGATGCACATGGGGGACAGTGGCCCGCTTTGCAAATTTGCAAAGTAGACAGGGCAAAATCTTCTTTTTGCCCCCCTTTCTGTGAGCCGTTAGGTAGACTCGTTGGACCATGTAAAACAACTCTTATATAGGACCTTTAGGGCCATGTTAGGCCAATGTTTGAAATAATATAATATTAGGTGTTATAAAATGAACCATTCATATTAAAACTTTTGTGATTTTTTGGATGAATTAATATTATTTAGTAGACGGAAGCGTTTTAAAATTAAAGGACAACTTATTTTATTTAGTAGATTTTTTTTTTTGCATTGCATTAATATTTTATATATTTAAATATAAAACATCCCCCACACCACAAGTATCAAATATCAAATACTGGATTGTTGTGCCTCCAAGAAGGCATTGAACTCTTCCCTGGCTTTGCGCAATCGAGGAGTGATGCAAGAAGCTGGAGAGGTAGGGTTCGATGTTGCCGGAGACAACGACGACGAAGAAGTCGGCGATGAAACAGAGAAATGAACATGCCGAGTCGACGACGTCGCTTTTCTCGCCGTGCTTGTCTTCAGAACCCCCTTCCGATCCGCCTTGTCATCGTCGAAGACGAACGCCGCCTTGACAGGCGAATCTGCATCGTTCACGCCTTCTCGGATCAGCTCCAACGGAAGATCAAAGAAGAGATTGCTTCCCGAATCTCCAACCCCGTCGGCCTCCATTATAATCGCCGACGACGTCCACGAACCGCACTCGAATTTCTCGAGGGAGATTCTCTTCGAGATCACATGAGCCGGCGGTTCAGTTTCATCCCTGGCTTTTGGTTTCACCAGCTTTGTGCCGAAGCCAGGCAGGAACAAGCACAGAGCGCCGCATTTGAATTTCTCGTCGTAAGAAGATTCTATGTCGTCGCCGCCACTCTCCGGCGGCTTCTTATGTTCGGTCTTGCCGAAGCTGCTGATCATATTCATCTTCTTCTTGGTCGTCTTCTTGTTGCTGCTGGTGTCGTTGAGGCTAATAATATTATTTGAATTTTTGAATAACCATAGATCGAGATCGTCGCAAGGCGCGGTTGCTCGGCCCTCGCCGCATGATTTACTCCGCCGGATCTGATTTAGTTGTTGCAGGTGAGCGAGGCGGGAGAGCACAGCAGAGTGTTGGCGGGAGAGGGGATCAATGACTAGTTGGGCTTGGTGTTTCCATTTCTTCTTGCTCTTGGGGCTGCTGCGTCGAGGCGAAGAGGTGGTAGAACCGGGAAGGCTAGCACTCAAGAACTTGGTGGGTTTTAGGAACGGCGGAGGCGGCGGAACAAGAGGAGGAGAACGCGTTAGTTCTTTCAAGGAAATTGGATCTACCGAGATCTGCTTCTCATGGTGGTAGGTTTGCTCTTCGCCGTTTGCTTCGTTTTGATAAGAATGATCTGTAGGAGGAGGAGGAGGCAGCATTATTTTGGAAGATGGGAAAAGGACCGTCGCCATGAGATACGGAATTGGGGAAGAAAGATGATTGTTGAGGGGCTGAGAGGCGCCCTGCAATTTAAATGAAGAAGGAAGAGAGCATGGAGAGCGTGGAGGCCATGTCTACGATGCAACAACAACATATTTAATTTAGTTGTGACCGCCATGTCCTCTTCAGCCACCAATGATCTGTCTTCTTCCCCGTCAGTTGACTTCCATATAAACTAATTCTTTTCGGCATTTAAATTGGACTTGTAATAGCGGGAGCGGATCACATCAGAACCATAAACGGTGAGGTAAGGTGTAGGCCTCTAGAAGAAGCGATTTATTATCAAGTCATTTTATTGGGAATAATAAGAGCATCTCTGAATACTCAAAGTTTCATATTTGAAGCGAGTTTTCAAGAAATTGCTCGAGGTTTAGCAAAAGCTATCCTCTCAAGTCGTATCGATTGGTTGAAAGACTTGAAAGAGAATGTTGTTCTGGAGGGAATGATACCCGTTAGTACCAGATTCAAAGGATTAATGCCCCCTTCAAGGCAACATAACAACATTTCTTTGGAAACCAAAAAGAAGAATCTCTTCGAGGGAGAAATGAGAGATATTTTGTTCCACCACAAAAAATTATTAGATTCTTGTCTTTCAAAGAATTTTCATGATACATCAGAACAATCATTTATAGAATTAAAAAATTCCTAAAACAAATTCATCATTTTCACTTTAACTATATGTATTTGGTCCGTTCATTTGATTTGGTAATTCTCAGGCGGCTCAAACACTAGATAGATCTCTTAACTAAACATTCAAGGCACGAACAGTCCAGTCCAATACACAATTCCAGAGCAAGTTGTAAAAATAAACTGAATGTTACTGACTGCAAGTTTAGATAATCTGTTATGTACTGAAAGTGGATAGATATTTGTTCCTTCTGGCCCAAAAAAGGGTTGGTCAAACACAAGCTTATAACGATAGGGAAGGGACTCTGAGAGATGGCTGACACCTACAAATACTCTGACGATCAAGTAAGTAAAAGATAAAAGTAAAAGTATTGATAGGCCAGAAAGAACATATATTGCTCTTGATAAAGTTGATTTATATAGTAGAAAGAGGTCCTTCTACATGCATATTTGTATTGGGTGTTACATGGTGACATGACTGGATATGCGGTGCTGACAAGGCACCTTATCAGTGGCATGATGCTAACGAAATTTTCATTAAATATGGATGAGATCTGTTATTAATGAAGATGAAATTTGAAGCGACCGCGGGAGTGTTACAGGCAGATAAAAAGGGGCCGAAATTGGAGTAGGAGACCGATAAGGGTCTTGGGCTTTTACTAGGCTGGCCAATATTTATTTCAAAATGCTATATATAAATATATATATATATATATATATTTAACATGATGAATCAATTTGGTGTCAAATTGGTTGCATTTGATGGCACTAATTATAGCAGGTGGAGTAAGACGATCTTATGATGTTCATACTTGCTATTTTGAAGATTGTCCATGTACAGAAATATCACTACAACAAAAATAGACATTAACGACTAAAAATTAGCGACAACATTAGTTTTGATCATTAATGTAGTACTATTAACGACTAAATATAAATCTCGTCGTTATAAGATAACTTTTAACGACAGACAAAATAAGTCGTCGTTAATATACCATTTTCCCATCGTTAATGACTAAAATTTTTAATTCGAACCATAAAATAATAATAAAAAATTATTAAAATTTAACTAACACTTATATAAGTAATTCTTAATATAATTATATTTTTCTATAAATGCACAAATATAATTATTAAACTATAATAATTGAGCATTAGTTATTTATTGATAATATAATATATTAAAAAAACATAAATATATTAAAAAGAATACATGAACATATTAAAAAGAACATATAACATATTATTTTTTTATTAAATTATTAAATATTAAAAAAAAAACAAATAAATTGAAGAGGCTGAAATCCCTCTCTTCCCTGGCCAAAATCCCCCCCTCCAAAAAAAAATAATCCCCAATTGCTCAATCCTCCCCAAATCCCCCCCTTCTCCCCCAAAAATCCCCAATTGCCCAATCCTCCCCCAAATCCCTAAGTCCCCCTCTCTGGCTCTTAGCTCGCCCTCACTTCTCGCCCTCTCTGGCTCTCACCTCGCCTTGGCTCTCTCGCCCTCGCTCGCTGCTCGCCCTCTCTGGCTCTCTTGCCCTCGCTCTTGCGTCTCACTTGTTGCCTCGCCCTCACCTCTCGCTCTCGCTGGCTGCTCGCCCTCTCTGGCTCTCTTGCCCTCAAATCCCAAATGCCAAATTCCTCCTCCCCCCCACCGCCGTCGATCCCCACCGCCAACGCCACTGCACCGCCGTCGCCCCCCAACGTTGCTGCTCTAGCCCTCCCTCCCTTCCTCCGCCACCGCTCCCACCATCTCTCCCTTCCTCGTCGCTAGATCTGTCCATCCTTTCGATTTGTGGTTCGGTTGTTCAAATCCTCACGACGAGGAGACGGACAAGGTGAGGGATTGTGAGTTTGTATTGGGAATTTTGGGATTTAGGGTTTGTATTCTGTTGAATTTTTTATGTTCTGTTCGTGTAGTGTTTGTTTGGAATGGTTGATTTCGGTTTTGTTTGGATTTTTTCATGATGAAGAAAAAATGAATTGTATTTGAACCTGATCATAGGATTAACAATTTTATGTTTCCTATCAACTGACGTCTGGGATACTTTCTCATGCAAATTTGATTAACTTGTTGATTTGTTTATTTCTGCATTAGCTGGAATGGATATGTCCACCCTGATATTCTTTTACTTGGGAACTCTGTTACTTGTAAGGAGACGATACTCATTTATAATCTAAAGTTACTGGCAGCTTTCCGATAAAAATGGATAACTAAAGAGTCTCGAGTCCTGCAAAATGTTTAGGTATAATGACAAAAAGCTTCAGCAGTTCTAAAGGCTTTCCGTTCACTGTGTGCACATTGCTGCTTCGCCCTCGCCCTCGCTGTCTGGCTCTCGCTCGCTGCTCGCCCTCGCTCTCTCGCTCGCACTCGTGGCTTGCCCTCACCTCTCGCTTGCTGGCTCGCCCTAGCCCTAGCCCTCATCTCTCGGTTGCTCACGGCTCGCCCTCACTGGCTGCCTCGTCCTCGCTCGCCTCTCAGTTATTTTTTATTTTTTGGATATTTGCTTTACTTTTTATTTTTAAAATTTGTTTGCTGCTCATATATGTTAAATTTGGTAAATTTGTAGTGTTTTCAGTATTAGTTCATTTTTTTCTGTTTAATTCTTTTATGTTCCTTCTTTCTTTTTTGCATTGTTTTGTTTGTTTAATTCACTGGAGCTTATGAGTCTTGTCTTATGCCTGTTTGAAGATAAAAGGAAATCTAAATCAGATGGAAGTGATTCCAACATGAAAATCTGTCCAAAAAAGATCTTGCCCTACAACAACGTTGGATCAAATTACTACTTCATTCAGAAAGGGATCTATCATGTGGTTGGATCGGTTTGTCTCTCATAAACAAGTTCCAGTGGTGTCTACAGGATCATTTGCTTTGGATATAGTTCCTGTGAAATATTTTATGATTTTCAATTGTATATTAAGTTTTGTTGGAGAATTTTCTATTTATTTTCTATTTTTGGGAAATGTATGTTATACGCAGTCACATACAGCTTTCATCTAACATTTTCTTCGTTGATATTTCCATCAAACATCCACAGTATGTTCTCAGCTTCTACAAATGCAAATGACCACACTTAGGTACTGTAATAATTAATATTTCTTTTTTACCTAAGTTTGAATCTAAGCTCCTTGGCTATTTTTATCTTTATTTATATTATTAGATTGTGTTACTGTCGAAGGCATTTTAAATTTATAGTGCTCTGTCTCAACTGTTTAGGTTAGGGACAATTACTTACTCTTAGCTTATTGAATTCTACATGTATACTTGCTTGAACTGCTATCTGCATACCTATCCCCATACATCATGTGCCTGCATGTGTATGTTCATGAATTGTAAGCTTGTGATTTGAAAAATATATTTCTTATGGGCTTTAGGTTAACAACTTAGTATTGATCATACTAAGTTAGGTATGGATTAAGTAATCAAGTTAGTATTGATCATACCAAGTTTGTATAACAGTTGAGTCCTGCCATGCATGTGCCAAAAGTTTTAACTTTTTTGAATTATTAATATATATGTAAAGAATACTAATATAAGAGCTTTATTTTTTTTTAGGTTGGTAGATATATATATATATATGTATATGTATATATATACATGAATACTGGTAATGTTTTTATCCCATATTCTCGTGCTCTGTAATTTAATCTATCTCTAATACTATTAATTTTTATTGTTGTTGTTTTTTGTTCCCTAATAAGACCCAAGGCAATGACGATTTTTCGGGTGGATCTTCATAGGCTTCGGCCCGGGATTGAAGGACCCAAGACCATTTCCATACTCTTTAGGAAGCCCATTTTAGAAGTCGGGCCACAAGTCCACTCCCCATTTTAGAGGAGAAATGGGCCTCAGCCCATTTGCTCAAATGGGGGTGAAGCCCACTCAAGCTTAAGCCCATATCTTCATTGGCCCACATATAAAAGAGACTTTTGTCTCTTCTGTTGGCGTCTTTATCCATTTTTTCGGCCGAGCCCTAGTTTATCCCTCTCTCTCTATCTCTCTCTCGTGTTTCCTATCTTGGCCGATTGCTTCATCGCTTCACTCCTTGATCATCCAATAGTGATGAAGGCACTCTTGCCTTCTGTGGATGCTGTTTCCTTTGGTGGATTCAGCCGCCTTTCCTTTTGTGAGGAAGGCGGTCCCTTTGATGTCGCTGAGAGCACCCTATTTATTCAGATCTGGGTTCTACCTTTCGGGTAAGTGAAAATCCTCGTCTTGAGCCTTGATCTTGCTGTCTTTGTGATCGATCTACCTACTGTGTGTGTGGCTGTGATCGTTTGAGCGAGAGAGGGTTTACTTTGCTGGTTTGGCCGAGAGGTGTTGGGGCTTTTCTGGGCTTACGGTTTGATAGCTTCGTTTGTGGCTTGTGGTTCTTATTCGTTGGTGTTACCAAGAGTGGTAACTGGTCTTTCAGATCTGAGCCTTGAACGATTAAAACAGAGAGTTTGTATTTGCTTACTTTACTTTCTTGTTGTTAATCTATATTTTGATTCGTTTATTGCACTAACCCTTATCTGTTTTGAAGAGATTATTCCGCAACAGTTGTATCTAGTACGATGGATAGGAATTGGATGCGATTGGATGATAGACTTTCTGACCAGTATGTTAATGGAGTTGATAATTATTTGTGATACCAACATTGTTCGAGGTATGTATCCTGTGAGTGATAAGATTTAATCACTCCCTCCGGGTGGTGGGTGATCACCATTTTTTTAAAATTTTGAATGCTTAGTACTATATGCATCATGTGAGTGATAGGATTTAATCACTCCCTCCGGATGGTGGGTGATCACCCATTATTTTTTTTTATTATTAATGTTTAGTGTTATATGTATCTTGTGAGTGATAGGATTTAATCACTCCCTCCGGGTGGTGGGTGATCACCCATTTTTAAAAATTTTTAATGCTTAATACTATATGTATCCTGTGAGTGATAAGATTTAATATGTAACGACTCGTCTAGTGAGTCTTAGATGTTAATTATATTTTTATATAGTGTGTTGTATGTGGGCTTGTTAGATGCCAAAAGTAAGTTATGGGTGAATAAAACGGTATGTCTTTAATAAACAACTCATGGTCCATTCTTTTCTATTTTTTTTTATAAGATTCCTTTAAAGATTTTGTTGTAAGTTTTTTTTCCATGCCTATAAACATCATATATAAATAATTTTGTTTACCCCCCTGACCTTTTTTTAGATTTTTGCAAGTATAGCTTTCGTTGTTGGCTTATCGGGCATGAAATTGAATTAGTTTTTTGAAATCTTTATTTTCTTTTTTAAACTAAGAGAAATTTAGAATTGCCATGAATGCAAAAAATGGGTGGTTGCAGACAATGGAAGGTCGTTTAGAATTGTAGCACCAAATAGAGCTAGTTTTGTTGAATTTGTGATAGAGATACACAACAGTCACAGCTGTTAGAAAAATGGAACAAATTCACCAAAACTTCTAGAATAAAATTTTACCAATTTCACAAAATCTCCCTAATGTCCATACGTGTTGAATACATTTACAACATCTATGGGCATACGTGTTGAATACATTTACAGCATCTATTTTGGAATGTCTATGCTTAATGGCTATTGGATGCTTCCTCTGCTATCTTACAAAGGCTATTATATAGATGCTAGGGAAGCTAACATATGAGCAGATTTTGAGTCTTCGTAGAGAGAATTAATGTATCAATCATGATTCATACATATATATATCTATATAAAACCTAAAAAGCCTTTAAAATTTTAATATAGGATCTGATTTAGTGATTTCGAATGCTGTAAAAAAAAAAAGAGAATTTTGAAATATAGTATTTGAATCCTTCCAATATGGATTCATGGATTGCTAGAAGGAGATTTTATGTTTGAAAGTTGTTGCACCAAGAGAAAGTGGCTTTTTGATTTGTGAGATTAGCCATGAATGCAAAAAATGATATACTTGCCATCTTCCAAATATTTTATGTTGGGTTATAGGACTAATGATCTTATAGAAGATATGGTTATGGATAAAGATAATTCACAAATTAGAATTCATATAGGTGGCCCTATTCCATAGAACTAAGGCTTTGTATTTTTGTTAATCTACATCTCAATTTACTCTATATTTAAGGGTTTCTATGTTTTGATACATTTTAGTGATTGTATGTTATGTAGTTTGTGATGGAGACGTTTTGGGCTTTATTAATTCTATTTCTAACATTTTATAAAGAAAACATGAACATTTCTTTGACTCTAATTTCATGTTTTTTTTTTTTTTTGTAGGTTAATGAAACAACAAGACTCTAAAGGAAGCAACTGCTGTCTTGGAGTACATGAACAATTTTATGACTATATAGTGTTTTGTTGTACATTAGTTTTGAATAGTATATACAATTGACAAAGTGTTATTTTTAGTTGAACATATTTTTGGGTGAAATTTGTTAGCAATTAACACTTATATATATACTACTTTTAGTGTGTAAATGTTAATGGATAATGATTACTTTGGTGTTATTTGAATGACATGTTTAATTTTATGAGTTTTATTCCAATTTGATATGGATAATGATATATAGGTTTGGTGGTTTATATCAAAACATGATATTTTTGTCATTGATGACTAATAATTGTTTTCATACTATTAAAAAAAAATAAAAAAAATAAAAATTTAACGATATGAATCATAACGTCGCTGATTGTTCACATTATTAACGAGAGGAAATATTATCGTTATTAGTTTGTGTTTTGATAACTAAAAAGTTATTTTTAACGACAAGAATCATACGGTCGCTAATTGTTTAGACTATTAACGACGAGAAATATTGTCGTTATTGGCTTATAATTTAATAGTTAATAATTATTTTTAACGACGGGAATCATACGGTCGCTAATACAATTAACGACGGGTTTATCATTCCTGTCGTTAAAGACTTTTATCCTCGGAGGCAATAACGACGACCGACGATGGAAAAATTCCCGTCGTTATAACTTTTTAACGACCGGAAATCAACTTTTAACGATTGATTTTCCCATCGTTAAAACCCGTTTTTGTTGTAGTGTATAATCTATTCTCTTTTAACACTTTTTATCAGAAGGTAGAGATAATTCTTAGTCATTAAGTACTTTAATTTTAATATTGTTGATAATGTTCATAATTTGAGAACCATACGCAATTATAAATATTTTTTTTGATCTTCAATTAACGTTTGAGAATCCAACCATCATATTATTGTTTGTTGTTGTGTTGTGTTTGCCAAAAACTACTTTGGTGTATCATAAAATTTTTCACCAAATAAAATAACTACCGAACACAATACTCCCCATTCATTTTCTAAGTAGACACGAGAGAGACTGTATTTGTATACATTTTTTCAATTTTTTTGTAAATTGATAATAGAAGCAGAAGACAAAAAAAAAAAAAAAAAAAAAAGATGGGTGCGAAAAACAAGACTTCATTAAATCTTGGATTAAGCTACTTATACATAAGCCTTTACTGAAACCCTTATCGAAATAAATGATTTAATTTTTGATTTATTTTTTTTAGCTTTTGTATGCCTGCCCATTCTCTTTCTCTCTCTCCCCCTCCCCCTTTCACACTGCTCTCTGTGTGTGTCTCTTTCACCGTCTCTCCCTTAAACCCACTATCGCTAAGAGAACTGACCGTCGCCCCCCCACTTGCCCGACCAGTGCTGCAAGTACCTTTATCACGCCCCCCACCGTTGCGAGCACCTTCCGCCATCGTCTCCCCCATCGCAGTGATCACTTCCCGCCATCACCCCCTTACCGCGGCACTGTCCATCGTCGCCTCTCCTTCTGTCGCTCGCACCGTTCGGCCCCACTCGTCGTTGCCCACCCCTACATCGCCTCTCGAACCACCATCGACCCCCTGCCAACCGCTCACATCGTTCGACCTCACCTGCCGTCGCCCCTCCCTCCTTCGCATGCAACTGCGTCACCACCTCAGACAGTTACCCCCACTGACCAACCACTGCCGCCCACAGGTTGCCCTCCTACTGCTGTACCCCCTCTCGAGTCACACTCACTGTGGCCTCTTTCCCGGCCACTGCACCCACCGGTCAGTATATACTTTGATTAAACTCAATGCTTAGTCAGTGATTTTGCTTTGCTTGTGCTTGTTTTAGAGGTTTAGACTTGAAATTTTAGTTCTTTAGGAGGGGTTGAGATGGTTTTATGTTACCCAAGTTGTAAATGGATTTTTGTTGTGTTAGTAGTTATGTTAATGAGTTGTGATGTTTGTTTTAAGGATATAGAGTTGAAATTTTACGCTTTTTTTTTTTTTTTTTTTTTTGAGATGGGTTATGGTTTAACTTGAAATTGGGATAGGTTTTAAGTTATGGAAATGGGTGCCTCTAGATAGCACAATCTATAGCCATTGACGAAGATCCCCTATTGTACGTTAGAATTTGTTGTTTTGCTAGTTATGTTGTTGACTTGTGTTTGAAATGCTATTTGTTTTAGGGGTTTATACTTGAAAATTGATTTCTTTTTAGTTGGGTTTTGGTTTCCATCTTAAAATTTGGGATGGATTTTATCTTGTGGACACTGTATTTACCGGTCAATATATACTTTGATTAAACTCAACTTGCATAGGAATTTGGGTGATTTCATAATTTTTTTTTTTAGTTTTTTGTTTTAGATTTATCAATTCAAGGAAAGCCTCAGCTCACTCATTTATTGGAGAAGAGAAAAGATAGGTAGAGTTTTTCTGTAATTCTAATCAAATTTTATTATTTGGGTGTGTAAATTTAATACTTAAAAAACTAGAATTCATATAATGTAATTACTTTCATATTGTATAATAAAAACTTAATACATTGTTTTTGTTATGTAAATTTAGCTGCAGATCCTATACGCTATTGGGTTTGACTATTTGTAACGTTGTTGATAGCACCACAATCACTTACAATATAGACTGTCTCGGTAACCATGGCAAATAGAGGTAATAACGTTGGTTTTTTTTACATTTCATGCTATTTTTGTTTTCATGGCAAATTAATTTTAGCACAAAAGATTTATTAGATTAACATGTAGATGCACTACATAAGAATAAGAACATAAACAAAGGTTTAAGATACATTAACAAGAATAAACGAATGAAAGTTAAAAATTTGACTTGAATAAAGCTATTGGATTTGCAATATGTAGCAATTTTGTGTGATTAGTACAATTTTGATTTCTTTTACTTTGTTTAACAAGTTAAATAATTGTTTTTTAATTTTTTTGTATCATCTTATCTAGGAAATGTAGTTCATAGTTCTAAAGACAAATGTTTCAAAATTCATAACGAATTGCTAGTCACAGAAAATCATGATATGTGCAATGAAGAAATATTAGTAGAAGATAGTCAGATTGTCTCGGAGGTTGGGATGAAGTTTAAAGATGTCAAGGAAATCTTTGATTTTTATAAAATTAAGCTTATAATGTAGGCTTTCTAGTTAGAAAAAGAAATTCGAAAAAAAGATGATGATCGTATTTTGAGATATGTGACATTTGAATGTAGTTGGGGGGGAGGGCAGTAGAGTTGATAACACGAGCACTTCCTTGAAGCCCCAACCAACAATCCAGACATGTTATAAATCGAAGATAACAGGTTGTTCAGATGTCAATGGTCTTTGGCATATTAACAAAGTACATCTTGAGCACAATCATAGAACAAGTCCGTTCTAAATCCAGGCTTTATCGATATTGTGAACTTAATGCAAATGTCAAACGGATGCTTGAAGTAAATGATTTAGCAGGGATTCCCTTACACAAAAGTTTTAACTCGGCTTTTGTTGAAGTTGGTGGATATGACCAATTGACATGCATAGAAAAAGATTGTCGAAATTACGTTGAAAAAGTGAGGCGACCACAACTTGGGGAAGGAGATGCTGTGGCAATACAAGCCTATTTTTCAAAAATGCAAACAAGTTGTCCCAGTTTCTACTTTAGTATGGATTTGGATGAGGAATGTCGGTTGAAGAATGTATTTTGGGCCGATAACAAGTGCAGAGAAGCGTATAAGGAGTTTGGAGATGTTGTAACATTTGATACGATGTACTTGACTAATAAGTACGACATGCCTTTCGCCCCTTTTGTAGGAGTGAATCACCATGGACAGTCAACCTTGCTCGATTGTGGTCTGTTGTCAAATGAGGATACAGAGACCTTTGTATATCTTTTTAGGACATGGCTTCAATGTATGCATGATCAAGCTCCCAGTGGAATAATTACCGATCAAGATAAGGCCATGTAAGCAGCAATTGCGATTGTTTTTCCCGATACGAAATATAGGTGGTGTTTATGGCATATACTAAAAAAGTTGCCCAAAAAGTTTGCGAGTCATTCATGCAAGGGATTGATATTTTCACCAATACATGGTCTAGTGTATAGCAACATCAAGAAGAATTTGAGCATGGTTGGATTGTAATGATTGATAAGTTTGATTTGCATGGAAATGACTGGCTGTCCAAATTGTTCGAAAACAGAAGCCATTGGGTTCCATCTTTTTGAAAACTACTTTCTGGGCAAGGATGTCAACAACTCAACGTAATGAGAGTATGAACGCAATTTTTAATGGGTATGTTCATTCCAAAACTTCCCTTAAGCAATTTGTTGAACAATACGAGCGGGCACTAAGGAGTAAGGTAGAAAGAGAGTTCCAAGTAGATTTCAAGTCATTCTCACAAATGGTCCCATGTGCTACTAAGTGTCCAGTTGAAAAGCAATTTCAAAAAGTGTACACAATATCAAAATTTAGGGAATTTCAAAAGGAATTTACTGGGAAAGTGCACTGTGAAGTCATATCTTTTGATGTAGGTTGTCCGGTCCAAGGTAAGATGTACGAGAAGATGTCATGCTCGATGAGGGAGTGAGGAAAAAAATGTTTACTGTTTTATTTCAAAAAAAGACTTCTGAATTTATTTGTAGTTGTCACTTATTTGAATTCAGGGGAATAGTGTGCATGCATGCAATATTAGTTTTTCTCTGTAATGACGTTACTGCACTTCCAAAGAGGTATATCCTCAAGAGGTGGAGGCGAGATGTGATTAGACGACCTACGAGAGTTGTAGTTAATTATAATGGTTTGATTAGTACTCTTGCTCAAGTAAGATTTGACAAAATATGCACTGCCTTTGCTAAGGTAGCAGACCTGGCAGCCGATGATGAAGACAAAGTTTGTGGGATCATGGAGTGGATCAAATTTCAAACAGCTCAGCTTTCCATTTCACAATCCATACATAGCAGTGGAAATAATTTCCATTCACAATCAAGTGCACAAGTGGCCCCTTGATTCTCAAACAATAGAACCTGTAGGAAGTGGGAACATCTTGGATCCAAAATGCTCAAGAACTAAAGGAGCTCCGAAGAAATTGCGAAAAAAAGGTCCATTAGAAAATGCTTCTAAGAAATCCAAGGCATACAAACCAATTGGATTTAAATAGTTCAACTCTGTTTATGTTTGTTGTTGATAAATTGTAAATTTAATAGTGACCATTGGTTGACGTACATACAGTTCCGAGGATAGGTAAAGGCAAATTAAGGGTTCAAAGCAACACACAACAAAGTTTACTGACCGGTGAAGATGCACAACCATCACAAGCCTCACATTCACCTTTACCTTAATATCCCATATCAACATTTGATCAGTCACTGGTAAATTCTCAATCATTATGAACATTTTTACATAAATATGATAATTGCAATGAAATTTATTAATCTAGAATTATGAAATCAGAGGTCTATGAAAATGTACATTTTTATGGATTTTTTTTTCCAGTTGCAGGTGCAAACTCAAGAGTATACAAGAAGCAGTTTTCAACGATTTGGAGCACCTTACATGCATCAGCATGTATAATATATTCAACATCTATCACCATTGCCCCTGAGGCCTATTATATTTTTTAATATTGTATTTGATGGTTTAGGTATTCCAACACTATTTTCAAAAATATGTTGTTTCAATGTTACAGAGAGTTGTCCATTAATTTTTTTTTTCTTGTATGCAGGTAACGCAGTACAGTATGTTAATCAATACTTGCAGAGCCGACCAGGAGAATGAGTTTTATAAATCTCACTTCTAAACCAAGTGCAAAGTGAAATATCTAACATTTAGTCACGTTGGAGATTTTATTATTGTATTTTTGGTTTTGGAAGTTATGTACTCACCAATCAGATTGGTTTTTATTAAGAATTTTGTTTTTTAAATGGTCTAAGGTTAAACCCGAATTTCTCTTATTCAGACTCACATTCTTAAGATATTCCTTCACTAAAACATTGTCAATACCATGCAATTTCTTGATCAGATTAATAGATCTTTTCCAAATGTTCATTGTACAATGATTTCCAGAATATTTTCAATTGATCATCAGCAGTATTTAAACTATAATTCCTATTAATCCATAGAATCTGAAATGTTGACTGCACTCTCACCCTGCAATTAAAACATAATAAGAACAAATCATAATAAAACTTTTATATTTTTTTTATTTTAGTGAGAGGTTTATACTCGCCAGTGTACGAGTGCAGTTGTAGTCCAAATTTAAATTTATATTTTCTGGATGAATCCAGATCGTCCACTGAGAGATTTATTTATGGCAAAAGAAAAAGAATGTCACACACACGCACACGCATTTGGACAAATTGGCAACAAGGTTTTTTTTATGAGTTTTTTTTAGACAACAGATACTAGAAAATAAAGTAAGGCAGAAATTGAAATAAACATTAAACGTAAAAATATGAATTTGGATAGTGCTTGAGTTAAGACAATTTCAGTACCAACCCGTTGATTCCCAAATTTTAGCATAAAAAATTAGCAACATTAATTTAATTTCAGATATAAGGGTTTGTTATTAAATGCAATTAGAGATGATGATAGTTCTAGGTTAAGCAATCCCCATACATGATATGCGAGATTCTAATTTAAGCAACCACCATAAATCCAATTGTAATTAATACACAAAATAACTAAATTAATCATCTGGGTTTAGGTATGATAGCGTTTCCAGTTCTAGTAACTCTCATACATGGCATGAAAGCTCTAAGTTAGGCTTACGCTCCAATCCAAACCTAGTGATTTTTTAATAATTAATACACACTCATACTGAAATTTAAATTAATGTTACTTATTTAAAGCGCAGCTTTCTTTGGGAATCATTGGTGTTGGACACTGTCCTTGCCTTAACCCAAGATTAGATTTAACTACTCATTTTTATTTGAAAGTTAATTGACATAAATTTAAATAACGTAATTTAAATAACAGAATTTAAATGACAAGAAATTTAAAGGCATAAACTAACCGGCCATTTAGGCGGTGAATAATTAAATGACAAGAATTAAAATTGCAGAAATTTAAAGGCACAAATTAACCGGCCATTTAGGCGGTGAATAATAAAGTAATAATAAATGACATAAGAATTTAAAAGAAGAAAGAAAAAAAAGTAAGATTATAAGAGAAAATACTAAAGAAAATGAGACAGAACAAGAACAATTCTCAAAGAGAGAATTATAAGGAAACAACTAAACTTTTATTCAAGAATAATAATCACACTTACAAATGCAATCAAGTGAGCTATTTATAGGCCACAAGATGCAATACAAACCACACAATTTCAATTATTCAATTAGACATAATTATATCTAATGGGCACTCACACACTTAAAGTTAAATGGATTTTAGCTATAATACACACCTAATATTAAATGAATTTTAGCTAAAATACATACTTAATAAAGCACTCATAAAGTTAAATGGATTTTAGCTATAATATCCACCTAATAGTTAAATGGATTTTAGCTAAAAAACACACCTAATAAAGCTCTCACATAAAAAATAAAAATAGATTTCTATAAATTGATTTTTTAATCTTCATTAGGATTAAAAATAATCCTTGGGCTTTCTCCAAATAATATCTTCCATGGGTTGCTCAAATTGGGCCTTAATTCTTCATGGGCTTGAATTCTTCATGGACTTTAATTTTTCATGGGCTTAATTTCTTCATGGGTTTGATTTCTTCATGGACTTGAATTCTTCATGGACTTGATTTCTTCATGGATTTGAATTCTTCATGGACTTTAAGTCTTCATGGGCTTGAATTCTTCATGCCTAAAAAAAAAAATAATTTAATGTTATTAATAAATTATATATTATATATATGTATTACACATGGCACATATATATATTAGATTATATTATATATATATATATTACATGCATGCATATAATGATGTATATGTATTATATATAATTTTATATATTATTATTATTATTATTAAATTTTACTTTAAAATTTCATTTCATTCATTTTTCAATTTAAACTTGCATATAACCATAAAATATATATTAATATCTAATTTAAACTATTTTTAAGATCAAAAGAAGGGTATAATTATAACAAAATTTTTATAAAATTAACCATTAATCATACCCCCCAACTTAAACATTGCTAGTCCCTTAGCAATCAGATTATACACCTGCCAAACTTTATTCACAATAACTGTATGAATGTAAAAATTTCAAATTCGAAACCAAAATGCATAAAATCGAATAAGTAATTTAGCATTCTAAATCAGATTTTTGGTTAAAGGTCATACAATCTCAGGAATGGAAATTAGGATAACCAACACATAGACTTACTCCCTCGAAGTTTTGACTTCAAATCCTACTATGGATTTTCTCTCCAATAAAAAGGATTCCTCAAGTGTACACACAAGGGGGTGCACCGTTATAAGAGTAAATGCAGAACAAGTTCAATACTCGGTGCCATCCCAAATACAAGGAACGTATTTTCATGAAAGAACAAGGAAATTGACATAGCTTCATGATTGGAATAATGCTCTAGATGAGTAACTTCTGAATTTAAACATGATTCCCTACTCCAAACTCGAATTCTGAGATCACATGATTTATAGTATCAACAGGGACCAGACTAGGTTGTAATGGGGCTATAAGGTTAATACGGGTTGTCAAAGAAAATGTAGAGTGTGCAAAGGGTGTGTCGGGATTTTTTTTTTTTTTTTAGCATTTATTTTGAAACAGTTATGCTGAATAGCTAAGAGAATTTGCCCCCTTTTTTTTTTTTCTTTTTCTTCTTATTTTTTTCTCTTTTTTTTTCTTTTTTTTCTTTTTCTCTTTAAATATGAAAATAGAAAGATAGATTAATTCCCAAAATCACACCAGGTTGGATAAAATTCATATGGTTATGGGTTAACCGAGAGTAACGAAAGAAATTGTACTACAAATGGCTCAAATGGGATAGCAAGGAAGGTTAATTTAAAGAAAGAAAAAGGTTTAATAGGCTCAAATTGAAAGAAATTGATCCCCCTATCATGCTTCTCAGTCATCTAAGTCGAAGTTTGAAACCAGTCAAATTCATCCGCTATCATACTAGACATTCAAAGCGAATTGATATTTTGAAGCCATTAAAAAGATAAGATAAACAAGAGAGCATATTTAGAGTAAGTGTTATTTCACTCAGAATTAATGGTTATTAGGCTCAAACACTTACTTGGGTAATAGTCTCCACTTCTGTTGAGGGATTATACAATGTACTAATCAACTAATTACTGTTACCTTTGACTTTATGACCGATAACCAATTTTTAAATTTTGAATCCCCGATGAATGCAAATTACTTATTCTAATGCACATACGTTTTCAAATAAGAAATCAATGCATCCATATTTCGTATTGCAAACTTAACCGGCTATCAGTGCATAACTTCAAAACTTTAGGAATAGCATTATTTAAAACACAATTTTTTTTTTTTAATAAGAGCAGATAAAGATAATCAATTCCCACAAGACTACAAACTAGTAATTACAAACTCACAGTTAAATATAAACCAGATGATTCATGACTAGACCTTACACCCCCCAACTTGAATTGCAGTAATAAATCAGGGTTGTTAGGAATACCTGTAACTCCACAAGTCCATAGATTTGCTGTGAACTGCTAAAACTTAAACAACAAATGAGCACACCATATATATATATATTTATATTTTCACACCAAAATAAAAATTTCATGCAAGTCATAAGATAAGCAAAATGCGTCTCAAGAGTACAAAAAGTACTCCTTACTCAGCCACCTTATTAAAGACTTTGCTAACAACATTCCACAGTTTTGTTTTTTTTTTGTTTTTGTTTTTTTTTATTTTTTTTTTAAAGAACACAACCAAGAAAAATCCTGCAAGGTGTACAATAACTAGATGCGTCTCAAGAGTACAAAAAGTACTCCTTACTCAGCCATCTTAATAAAGAGCATTTCTCACAGTGATAAATCTAAATTAATCGGACCCCTTTGGCGCTTGTTAGTAATTGCCTTAGACCAGTCTATCCGAGGCTCATGAGGATCGTACTGTGGAACATAAGCATGTAATTTCTCTAGCAGCTTATCAATGGTGGATGCAGAAATGAGAATCTTTCTTGCTGAACGAGAACTGAACTGTTGGTCCACAGCCTGATCAAGAAAAGAGAGTAACCCATCGAAAAAATGGTTAACATTTAAAAGTCCAATGGGTTTGGTATGGAGATTACTCTTGGCCCAGGAGATTATACAAAAGATTTCTTCAAGTGTTCCAAAACCTCCTGGTAAAGCAATGAAGGCATCTGACTGATAAATCTTACAAGCCATGTACTCAGACATGGAAGTCGTTTCTATAAATTGACCGCGTGTAATCCCGGAAATATGTGGTTCAGCTAAAAGGATTGGCATTACACCTACCACAGATGAATTTCCAAGATGTACAGCTTGTGAAACATAACCATTCAATCCACGACTTCCCCCTCCATATACCAAATTAATTTTTTTCTCTCCTAATTTTTTACCAAGTTCGCTCGCTACAAGTGCGTAACAAATATCTCTCCCAAGTTGAGAGCCACAAAGTACACATATGGTATTGATTCGACGAACTAACTGGCCTTCCATGTTTGTTCCTTTTGTATGTCCTGAAAAGAAGTTTGGCGATCAAAAGTAGCTATACAACAATTCAACAAGAAATAAATACAAACAAAAATCATGCGTATGTATAAGTAGTTGTGATTGTGGCTCACATCTTCCTCTGGTTTTACGTCCAGAAACGGCTTAAACACTTTCTATGAAGCGGGGATAAGCTTCCCATCCAATTTTCTTATAGATTGGCAAACATGGTCGTTTTTAGTCAGATTCCCAAGACTATAGCGTTGGTGGTCACTTCTGAACTGGGTCCATAAAGCAAGAAGTTCTCTTTGCACTATTCCACATGGATGCGTCTCAAGAGTCAATCGGATATCATCCAAAGACTCCTTACTCAGTCCATCCTTTATGAAACTAATTTTATCTTCTCGATTTATGGACGTAAACCCCACAGATTTGCACCGTGTGTTACAAGTCCATCGAGCACATTTGTAACAACCATTCACTCTTTTCGCTCTTCTTTTCTTCGCAAAACTACTCTTCCCTAAGCCTGGAAAATGCTTAAAACTAGGTGAAGTTTCACCAGCTAATCGAACTTTTGCTTCGATTAGCCAACGAATATCTTCAGGGATGTTATTACGCATCAACAGCCAAAGTCTTTCACACCTAGCAGCATAATTTTTTTTCAAATCATTCTGCGGGAGAGATGGATAGTACTTGTGAATTTTTGAGAGATAAAGATCCATTTTTTTTTATTTTTTTTTTAAAAAAATTATACTAAGAAGAAAGTAAAGAACTATGAACTTTACAAAAGGGATGAGAGTACCTGATCGGAGAATAACACAAAGGAGAGAAGATTGAGCTCAAGAGGGGTGACTTGCCTCATACATATATGGAGTCTCTTATAGAGCAATGAGCATCACTATTCTACACTCGACTCGAGGCATGCCATAATTGCACCGTCAGACTTGACGTCGTTTAGCGTCTCATTTTTCAACATTTGGCAGTGTGCCTTTTTTTTTTTTTTTCAACGCTCGGCGCCTCTGTTTTCAACATTTGGCAGTGTGCCTTCTTTCTTTATAGGGCAGTGTGATTGCACTGCCCAATAAAAGATGGCTACCACCAGCGTCAATTCTGTCTCTCTCAATTCAATTTTTTTTTTAATTAATTTTGTTTTAATTTTTGTTTTTTTTTTTAGGTAAAATTTTGTAGACACCTTACCCCCCAACTTAAATTGCGCATGGTCCTCAATTGGCAATAAAAGGATAGAAGATAGGCATACCTGGCGGTCTTCAATACATAAACTCGTATGGAGAAATTTTATTTAGACTGCACATAGAGAAACACTAGTTAAGTAATGCAGAAAAGGAACAACTTATATGTATATATAAAATTATTTTATTATATTTTTATTTATTTTTTTTTAGAATTTTTTTTTTCTTTTCTTCCAATTAAGGATCAAATGAGTGATTGCCCACCTAATCGTATAATATCTCTCATTCACTACACCACTTTTAAAGTTATTTTCAAAATTATATAAATTGATTTTTCTCATGAATGCACATATATATTTTGAAAATATATCGTCCGGAGGTGTTGGTTTTATTATATCCGCGTATGGCACATTAATTTGCACAAACATCTCACACGTGTTTGGTTTAATTTGATCCTCAATAATATCAACTAACCTAAAAGATAGAAATTGAGGGGTAAATGTGGATAAACTTATGATTTTTTCACATTTTGGCTCTCGAATTTTATCCTCTTCTTCCTCCCAGGTTTCTTCTTTTCTTACATCATTTTGGTCTTTTTCTTCCTCCAAGGCTTCATTGACATCTACCTCACTGTGATCAACCACTCTCTCTTCTTGCACCAAAGGGTGTACTGTCCTAGGGGCATCAAGTTTCTCAATTATTTCTCCATTCCTTAAGACAGTCACTCCTATGTCCTGCTCCTGACTTTCACTTTTGATGATGGGTTTTATTAATGGGATTTGGAGTGAGTTGGGATGGACAGGCTCTGACATGCTCAAAGTCTGTGTTAGCTGTGTCAATTGGTTCCTAATGTCCTCTGTAACTCTAATGGTATGTTCTTGACATTTGGACATTTGTGTAAAAATTTCCATTTGGCCTTGCATAAATAGATCGAAGGTATCTTCTAATGAACTCCCATGAGGGGGTTGATATGCATCGAATGTAGACCCTTCATTCGTTTGAAATGATTGAGGCTTGGAAAGGAAGTGCTCATGTGGTTGGGCTACAAAATCATTTTCCCATGAGAAATTTGGATGAAAGTGTGAATTAAGGTGATATGCATCAAAGTCCGAATGGTAGTTTTCCTCATGGTTCTGGTAATACATTCCCTCATAGTTGTGTGTGTGTGTAACTGGATTGACCATACAATACCTCCTTAAAAGCAAGTATTATAGGGCAGTCATCCGTTAAATGAGCTGAAGTCTCACACACAACACACTAAACCTCAATTTCATGGTAAGTGGGTAACAAATGGGTAGTGTCTGGTTGCAAATCAAAAGTGGTTTGCCTAAGAGGGTATAGATAATCCTTAAGAGGTCTAGACAAATCAGATTCAAAATGATAATTTTCATCATGATAAGTATCTTGAGCAGACAGATTGTAGTAATTTTGAGACATGAGTGTAAAGTTGACAATCCAATTGCAGGTAAAGACTCAGAATGATATGAAAATACTGTTTCAAAATTCTACCTGATCTCAGTCTCATATACAATCCACAAACAAAAATAAAGTAAAAGAGAAATAGAGTTACCGATTTTATCAAGAGATGCTTATTCTTTTATTTTTTTTATTTTTTTATTTTTTTCTTTTTGTTTTTGCCTTAATCTCCCCGGCAATGGCGCCAAAATTTGACTGCACTCTCACCCTGCAATTAAAACATAATAAGAACAAATCATAATAAAACTTTTATATTTTTTTTTATCTTAGTGAGAGGTTTATACTCGCCAGTGTACGAGTGCAGTTGTAGTCCAAATTTAAATTTATATTTTCTGGATGAATCCAGGTCGTCCACTGAGAGATTTATTTATGGCAAAAGAAAAAGAATGTCACACACACGCACACGCATTTGGACAAATTGGCAATAAGGTTTTTTTTATGAGTTTTTTTTAGACAACAGATACTAGAAAATAAAGTAAGGCAGAAATTGAAATAAACATTAAACGTAAAAATATGAATTTGGATAGTGCTTGAGTTAAGACAATTTCAGTACCAACCCGTTGATTCCCAAATTTTAGCATAAAAAATTAGCAACATTAATTTAATTTCAAATATGAGGGTTTGTTATTAAATGCAATTAGAGATGATGATAGTTCTAGGTTAAGCAATCCCCATGCATGATATGCGAGATTCTAATTTAAGCAACCACCATAAATCCAATTGCAATTAATACACAAAACAACTAAATTAATCATCTGGGTTTAGGTATGATAGCGTTTCCAGTTCTAGTAACTCTCATACATGGCATGAAAGCTCTAAGTTAGGCTTACGCTCCAATCCAAACCTAGTGATTTTTTAATAATTAATACACACTCATACTGAAATTTAAATTAATGTTACTTATTTAAAGCACAGCTTTCTTTGGGAATCATTGGCGTTGGACACTGTCCTTGCCTTAACCCAAGATTAGATTTAACTACTCATTTTTATTTGAAAGTTAATTGACATAAATTTAAATGACGTAATTTAAATAACAGAATTTAAATGACAAGAAATTTAAAGGCATAAACTAACCGGCCATTTAGGCGGTGAATAATTAAATGACAAGAATTAAAATTGCAGAAATTTAAAGGCACAAATTAACCGGCCATTTAGGCGATGAATAATAAAGTAATAATAAATGACATAAGAATTTAAAAGAAGAAAGAAAAAAAAGTAAGATTATAAGAGAAAGTACTAAAGAAAATGAGAAAGAACAAGAACAATTCTCAAAGAGAGAATTATAAGGAAACAACTAAACTTTTATTCAAGAATAATAATCACACTTACAAATGCAATCAAGTGAGCTATTTATAGGTCACAAGATGCAATACAAACCACACAATTTCAATTATTCAATTAGACATAATTATATCTAATGGGCACTCACACACTTAAAGTTAAATGGATTTTAGCTATAATACACACCTAATATTAAATGGATTTTAGCTAAAATACATACCTAATAAAGCACTCATAAAGTTAAATGGATTTTAGCTATAATATCCACCTAATAGTTAAATGGATTTTAGCTAAAACACACACCTAATAAAGCTCTCACATAAAAAATAAAAATAGATTTCTATAAATTGATTTTTTAATCTTCATTAGGATTAAAAATAATCCTTGGGCTTTCTCCAAATAATATCTTCCATGGGTTGCTCAAATTGAGCCTTAATTCTTCATGGGCTTGAATTCTTCATGGACTTTAATTTTTCATGGGCTTGATTTCTTCATGGGTTTGATTTCTTCATGGACTTGATTTCTTCATGGATTTGAATTCTTCATGGACTTTAAGTCTTCATGGGCTTGAATTCTTCATGCCTAAAAAAAAAATAAAAAAAAAATAATTTAATGTTATTAATAAATTATATATTATATATATGTATTACACATGGCACATATATATATTAGATTATATTATATATATATATATTACATGCATGCATATAATGATGTATATGTATTATATATAATTTTATATATTATTATTATTATTATTAAATTTTACTTTAAAATTTCATTTCATTCATTTTTCAATTTAAACTTGTATATAACCATAAAATATATATTAATATCTAATTTAAACCATTTTTAAGATCAAAAGAACGGTATAATTATAACAAAATTTTTATAAAATTAACCACTAATCAAATGTACGGATCAAAAAGTATGATATGTACAGGGTAATACTAAAGGGTTGTATTATATACCTTTTTTTGATATTGTTATCATTGTTTGTTATTATTATTTTTTTGTTTGTGTAAAACCTTTATTCATGTAAATGATGGTTAGAGCATTTAGGTGTGTGTTAGATGTCCATTTTATCTCGTTGCATTTTGGAATTGAATTTTGTTTTATTGTCAGGAAATTTCTATTTTTTCTATATGATGATTGCTCTATTGGTAGCTAATGCCAAAAACAGACATTGAGGGAAGACTTCCAAGATATTGAATTGAACAAAGAATGGAGCAAATGCCTCTTAAGATCATACGATGGCATAAAGTGTTTGCAACTATCTGTGCTTTAATATTTGACTATGATAATTGTCTCTTATTTTTGTTTCTAGATCATGATTCAAAAAGCATTTTAGCTCAATTTACACTTAACTGATGAAAATAGCATATAATAGATAAAACACTTGACCAATCAAGCCAAGTTACATGGGAGAAAAAGTTCATTTGGATGAAAAAAATACACACAAATCTAGCCGTCTTGAACAAACAGTCCCAATAGTTCTTGTGGAAGTGATCGTGACTACGAAATGAATTATGAAGGTGGGCGGCCGTGCGAAAGAATTCCAAGCCATGGAGATCTTATCATCCACCTTTTACTTGACTTTTGCGGCCAAGGAATATATTATTAGCGCCCATTTGACACCCATCTTTGCTCGCTGCACATGAGTATTGGGGGAGATATGAATATGAAACTCAAGGTCAAAGGGGCTGCATTGCATGTATTTAAGATGATGAGAATTAATATGGAATTGATGGAAGAAGAGAGAGCAAAGGGGGTGGATGAAACCTGAAAGAAACAAAAAACTGCTACACAATTTATACTCACATCGATACTCATTCCCATGATACTCAATGGTGCTCACAATTTGCAGTGATTAAGAGAGAAGCCTCTCTCTCTCACACATTGATACTCATTCCCATGTATGTTAAATGGTGCTCACAATTTCATATAAACAAATAGATAGTAATTATTAAGTTTCCATCGACGATATACAACTCACATACAACGTAATTTTCAATAGCAATAACATAATGAAATATACATAAAACACAACTGCTACACAAGCGGGTACATACAAGTTGTCTTAAACTAAACTAAGTTGAGCTTTTTAGAAATGAAGAAACCCAAACCGACATAAACGGGACATGCAACAAGATGGTGATGATACTGATATTCCAGAGACTCAAAAAGTTATGACAGAACTACTCATCAACTTATTGATTTCTATTTGTAGGTTCCCATACCAACAACAGCTTCTCCCCCACCCCCACCATATAGTTGGAAGCTTTCCCGGGCCTTGGAATAGCAAACATAGTAAAGCTCCGAGACTAAGCAATTCAAGAAAATGAAGGCTGCAAAAACTCCCTTTCTCAACTTATCGCTGTTAGAACGGGAGGTGCTATGGCACACTCCAAGAGGGGGGACGAATTGGTTATATAAAAAAAATTCTTTTGAGAAACAAAGATATCAACCGTGTAAAAACAATCTTGTCTTGTGAAAAGTAAATATGAAATCTTATGAATGAATTAAGTAGGGATAAAAATGCTAACATGAACAAATAAAAACAGGAAGCACAGAAGACAAAAGATTTATAGTGGTTTGGCTTTCCAAGCTTAATCCACTACCTTAGCTACCCACTAAGGATTTTCAAGCAAATTCACTATCAACCCCCTACTCAACCCGAGTAGGTCCTCTAGTCCGTGACTAGGAAAAAACTTACAAACCTCCCAATATAATGGGCCCTCTAGCTTATACTAGGACAATTACAGTAATCGTGAAAATAAGAGTCTAAGAGTACAAACTCTTAATTACAAGCTCTCTCCAACTGATAAATTTAAGCTTACAATGAATGTAACAGTGTATACAAAGCCTCAGAAATGTAAATACAATGAGAGAAGATATTGATCGCTCGATGTAAAAATGAAAGCTCGGTGGTTGAAGATATTAAATGTTTTCCAACAGCCTTCAATCGGTTCTCCCAACCCATATTTATAGTAGATGGTAGATAGATCCAAAAATCCGACCGTTGTGGTGGTTGGGCGAGCATTAAATGAGCCAAAAACTAGCCGTTATAAGTTTCTGCAAAATATATAGTCGACAGAAGAAAATGCATAATTGACTATTTTTACAAGAAAAACAAAACATAGTCGACAGACAAGAAAGCATAGTCGACTATCTTCTAACACAAATTTTCCATAGTCGACAGACACAAAAACATAGTCGACAGATGCAAAAATATGAAGAGGATTTTGAATTTTATGAACAAAAATAGTCGACAGATAAAAAGCCATAGTCGACTATCCTTACCCGATAGTCGACAGATGCAAAAATAGTCGACAGATGCCTTAAATATTCGACAGATCAAATCAGCATAGTCGACTATCTTTATGCATAGTCGACTATTTTGAGGCATAGTCAACAGCATTAAACCACATAGTCGACTATCCATTTTGAAAAAATGAAAACTTAACAAATCCTCATTTCAATTCTTTTGAAAGCAAGTTGAGATTATCAAATATATATTTTGAAACAAATCACACTCAACCATACTCAATATTTCTTCTATAGGTTTTCATACCTTGCTTCAAAACTCATATATTAAAAATTCATTTTCTCATTCACAAAATCCATATAGTAGAGATTGATTTTCATATAGTCATTATCAAAACCACTATTTTATTATCCAAGAGTAAAATATCAATCTCCCCCTTTTTGATAATGACAAAACAAGTATGAAAATCAATGAATTCATCACTTTATCTCCCCCTTTTTGTCAAAATCAAAAAGATTAACTACGCCCCCTTTTTGGAATACACTGAGAGCATAAAAAAGAGACACCGCCTTAAACCAAATCTTTTCAATAGAACTGAATTGGAGATAAACATAACCAAGTAAAGATAGTTTTAAGAACTAGAGATAGCTCCCCCTTAAGATGACATTATTAATAAAAGAAAATTTGAGCACATGCCATATACATAAACCTTTCTCATGAGATGCCAAAACAAATTTCATACATATTGCATACTCATGATCACATCAGAGCCGATCTATATCTTTCCATATAATCACTCACATTTAAACAGTCAAAGCGCAAGATCAATTGCATAGCCATACATCATATTATAGGCATATACATCAAATGATCAATATAGGAGTGAAAAAAAAATCATTTCAAGCAAATAGAAATACTCTCTTTGAAAAAGACTCCCCCTTAAACTTATACGGGAGGTTTTAAGATATAGAGACATTTTTCATATAAAAATAGAATAGAAATTTGTCTCAATTCAAATGATTTTCGTAAGAGTAAAATATGACAATGATCATGTAGTGGCCCACTACTGGATAGTCCCGCTAGCATAGGATATCCGAAAGGAGGTCATCACAAGTGTGATATAGAACAATAACATACAACACCATAATACTATCCTTAGATAAACTCAGCGGAAGCTAACATAAAGGTTTACAACATCTTAGACCATAGTCTAAACAAAATGAAATACAAGGGCACTAACAAATTTTACAACATAAAATTTCCTCACACTTGCCCTCATCACAAATGCTAACATAGACCATCTAATTTGGAAGGTCTCTGTACACTTCTAACCCTGGGCTTTAGCCCCACTGGGCTCGCCCTTAACCACTGCTCTACTTGTACCTGGAATGACATGAGAGTAAACAAGGTGAGCCACAAGGCTCAGCAAGTGTATTTATAAAGCATGGAGATATAGAATCAAAGGCAGGGATAATCAAGATAGAATAAACAACTCTATGAGGAGATATTAGTATAACGCGACTCATAAGTTCTCGGTTTACATTAATTTCCCATGCCGTGATTATTACATATATTATGCACTCGTTCCCATGCTCATGCATATGCACCAATAGTAGGGAATTTTTTTTCTGCATAATTCTCAAGGCTCTCACGGCCTATATATATATATATCCATTCATGAATATACATGCATCAGGAAAATACATCAACAAATGATAACAATTTGAGCCACGCCTTCTGGGTTGATGGCCACCTCACCCGCGTCAAGCGCTCATAGGATATCCTTTCTCATCCACGGACTTAGCCGTCGAGCAAAATAATAGGTGCGCAAATCAGTATAATCATGCATCACATATGCATATCCCCATTTCATGTCAATCCTCAATGATTAAGAAAAATCTCAAATCATGCTTAACATGCACAATTACATAAATTAAAGTGTGCACTATCTTATGATCACAGGGTAAATTTTAATACATTTATTGACTCATACTTATAGAAATGCCCAAACCAATATTTACGGTATATTTTTACCCCAATGATAATCGCAAGGAATCAAAATTTATACATGCAAGAAACACTAAATCTTGCATGACACTAGACCCTAATGAATAAATGTCATTCCTTAAGAAATGTAGGGTGACACAAAACCCTGTTTAGATTTTTGCAATGTTCAACAAGAAAACGAATTAATATTGCAAGATTTATCGAAATAAGGAAAATAAAACCCTTTTATCCAACAATGAGGGTTATCAAGAATAATTCAAAAAAACAATGGAAGAACTATACAAAAATCAAAATTTTAAACGTAGGAAGGATAGACTACATATGAAGAGTTGAATAACAACATATTTCAGAAATTTCCAGATTTCAAGCATATTTTCAAAAATCCAATCTGGGCTCAATATTTGGTCAAATACCACAAACGATATACCAAATCAAAGCCTAATGAGTCTAGTTTCTGGAACATCAACTAGATTTGAAATCGGAAATAATCACAAGGAGATATTCCACAAAAACCGAAACAAGGCAGAATTTGTAACAGTAATTTACAGAATTCTACATAGAATTCAACAAGGTTGTTATGGGTACAAATCATAACCAAAAATTTCAAATCTTATACCGATTTAAAGCCCATGAAGTCTATTTTATAGAAAAAATAAATGGATCACAATTTGGATATAACCACAGAGCATTATACCCCAAAAACCGAAGCAAGAACAGATTATTCAAAAACAGAGCAGAAAATTTCCAGATTCTGGGCAAGAATTTACAAGGATACTGTAGGCTCAAAACATAGCCAAAAATTCTAAACAATTTACCAAATGAAGATTATCAAGTCTAGTTTATACAGAAACAAACGGATCTTGAATCGGATATAACCACAGAGAGTTATACCCTAAAGAGTACAACAAGGTCAGTTTACTCGAAAGCAGTAAAATTTCCAGATCTTAGCAGGGATTTACAAGGCTATAACATGATCAAATCTTAGTCAAAAAATTCGATTCTTGTGTCTAAAATGAAGCTTAAGATGTCTAGTTTACAACCCAACAAACGGATCTCAATTTGGATATAAACACAAGGAGTTATAGACCAAAGAACATAACATGGTCATTGAATCCGAGAATAAGAATTTAAGAGCAACAACTTAAAAATGAAGGAAACAAGCCTTCTAAGATGGAAACAAGGTTGAAGAACTTGCATTAAAATATAATCAAGAGAAGAAGAACTTACACAATCATAAGGAGAAGAAGAAGAAGAAGATCTTGAATTTGAAACAAGAAGGAAGGGAACTTGCCTTAGATGGTTGCAAATCTAAAGAGATGAAGACACCCCATTGAAATTGAAAATTCCATAGTCTCCACTTAAAGCTTCAATGAAGAAGAACAATAGAGGAAGAAGAGACAATCGGGAGAGGGAGAAGAAGAAGGGAACAAGAAAGTAAGAAGAAAGAAAAGGAGGAAAAAAAATGTGGGAGACTTGTCTCCCAACTCCTTTCAATCCATCTCCCTTTTAATTTTCTCTAATTTACCCTTCATACTAACACACACAATTCACATATCTCTTACCCATTTTGGTCATTTTACCATTTTCTTAATCTTTTTTTCTTTTTAATTAAGATACCATTCTCTATGCCCATAGCCCAAGCCCAAGTCAAAATATATGGCCCAATCCAATTAAGGCCCAATGGACTTTTCTTGAGATTTGGGTTCAACCCAATTCATTTACACTTAAGATTTAATTATTTATCAATGGTCTAATTCAAATAAGGCCCAAACCCATTTAGCCCACAACTTTGAGACTTTTTCACACCAAATATTATTTTCATTAATTTACCCCCATTACCAACTCATATAATATTTTTAACAATTAATTAATAAAGGCAACAACTCTAATGTGCAAACTAAAATACCCATAACACCTAGACCCACTAACGGGTCGTTACAGATCATAAATTTGAGGAATGAACCACATGCACTCATATATATATATATATATATGTTCAAAGAATAAGTGGTCATCAAAAAACATAAATCTAAACAAGTTATGGCAGATTTAATGCGAGACATGTTAAGGATAGGCTTTAAGAGCATACATTTGTCTTTTGATAATCTTAGCCATACTTGTAATCACATAGGATCATTACATATAGATAACTTCAAGAAGCAAGATGATCCTTTAGCAAATAAAGCATGATTTCATATTCAAGCACTCATTTGTCACACAAATATAATCAAGCTATTTCATACAAGAAAAATAGCATTATAAATGATTCAAGACATGAATACTATATGCCATCAAGAATATATCATTCATCAATTTTTTTTTTAAAGAGTTTTTGCCACTGTTAAGAATAAAGCATGTACTATCAAAAAAACATGAAAATATGGAATATTTGGTTTATAACTCATAAGGGTTTTCTTTAAGATAGGCTTTATAGAAATCCTATTCAACATATAGCATGAGGTGTTAATGGCTTAGACTAAAAAGGAATTTTGTCACATAGCACAACTCTAGCCATTTATTGTAAAGATCTATTTTTCTTTTCAACTACCTCATTTTGTTCTAGCACTAGAAAATTATAACCAATATCATTTTTCTTCACAATAGTGCTTGAATTGTTCATTTCAAAATATCTCCATGTTCACTTTCTAATTTTTGAAATACACATACTTTTATCTTTTGAAAATATTTCAAATGGGCTAAATGTTTCACTCTTAGATATAAGAAATATTATCAGGTGAACCTAGAGTAATCAAGGCTATAACATGATCAAATCTTAGTCAAAAAATTCGATTCTTGTGTCTAAAATGAAGCTTAAGATGTCTAGTTTACAACCCAACAAACGGATCTCAATTTGGATATAAACACAAGGAGTTATAGACCAAAGAACATAACATGGTCATTGAATCCGAGAATAAGAATTTAAGAGCAACAACTTAAAAATGAAGGAAACAAGCCTTCTAAGATGGAAACAAGGTTGAAGAACTTGCATTAAAATATAATCAAGAGAAGAAGAACTTACACAATCATAAGGAGAAGAAGAAGAAGAAGATCTTGAATTTGAAACAAGAAGGAAGGGAACTTGCCTTAGATGGTTGCAAATCTAAAGAGATGAAGACACCCCATTGAAATTGAAAATTCCATAGTCTCCACTTAAAGCTTCAATGAAGAAGAACAATAGAGGAAGAAGAGACAATCGGGAGAGGGAGAAGAAGAAGGGAACAAGAAAGTAAGAAGAAAGAAAAGGAGGAAAAAAAATGTGGGAGACTTGTCTCCCAACTCCTTTCAATCCATCTCCCTTTTAATTTTCTCTAATTTACCCTTCATACTAACACACACAATTCACATATCTCTTACCCATTTTGGTCATTTTACCATTTTCTTAATCTTTTTTTCTTTTTAATTAAGATACCATTCTCTATGCCCATAGCCCAAGCCCAAGTCAAAATATATGGCCCAATCCAATTAAGGCCCAATGGACTTTTCTTGAGATTTGGGTTCAACCCAATTCATTTACACTTAAGATTTAATTATTTATCAATGGTCTAATTCAAATAAGGCCCAAACCCATTTAGCCCACAACTTTGAGACTTTTTCACACCAAATATTATTTTCATTAATTTACCCCCATTACCAACTCATATAATATTTTTAACAATTAATTAATAAAGGCAACAACTCTAATGTGCAAACTAAAATACCCATAACACCTAGACCCACTAACGGGTCGTTACAGATCATAAATTTGAGGAATGAACCACATGCACTCATATATATATATATATATATGTTCAAAGAATAAGTGGTCATCAAAAAACATAAATCTAAACAAGTTATGGCAGATTTAATGCGAGACATGTTAAGGATAGGCTTTAAGAGCATACATTTGTCTTTTGATAATCTTAGCCATACTTGTAATCACATAGGATCATTACATATAGATAACTTCAAGAAGCAAGATGATCCTTTAGCAAATAAAGCATGATTTCATATTCAAGCACTCATTTGTCACACAAATATAATCAAGCTATTTCATACAAGAAAAATAGCATTATAAATGATTCAAGACATGAATACTATATGCCATCAAGAATATATCATTCATCAATTTTTTTTTTAAAGAGTTTTTGCCACTGTTAAGAATAAAGCATGTACTATCAAAAAAACATGAAAATATGGAATATTTGGTTTATAACTCATAAGGGTTTTCTTTAAGATAGGCTTTATAGAAATCCTATTCAACATATAGCATGAGGTGTTAATGGCTTAGACTAAAAAGGAATTTTGTCACATAGCACAACTCTAGCCATTTATTGTAAAGATCTATTTTTCTTTTCAACTACCTCATTTTGTTCTAGCACTAGAAAATTATAACCAATATCATTTTTCTTCACAATAGTGCTTGAATTGTTCATTTCAAAATATCTCCATGTTCACTTTCTAATTTTTGAAATACACATACTTTTATCTTTTGAAAATATTTCAAATGGGCTAAATGTTTCACTCTTAGATATAAGAAATATTATCAGGTGAACCTAGAGTAATCATTCATAATAAATAGCACATATTATTTTTCACCTAAGTTTAGAGTTCTCATAGGACCACAAATATCTAAATAAAGTGAAGTTAGAGACCTAGAGATTGTGACTCTGTTGTTAGGCTTAAATAACATATTTATTTGTTAGCCTTTCATGCATGCCTCACAAATATTTTTCATATTTAAGCTTTAGGCAATTTCTCAACAAGATCATGTTTGGATAGATTATAGAAGCATATTCATATTTGCATGACTTAGTTCATTATGCCATAGATAAATAGATGGGAGATGAATGATACTAGGCATTTCTTTTATACTAGATGAGAATAAGTCTATGTACAATTTCTATCATGTTTTCTATGATCTTCATTTCATTTGCTTTGTGACAAGATACTTCACATGAATTAGCATTAAAGCCTACTTATATCTCTTATCACATAATTGACTTATGCTAATTAGGAACATCTATCGAGGAAGCATTTTCAAGCATATATCAATAAACTTCATTTTGCCTTTACTCATAAGCATATATCACAACACTACAATTCTCCTTTATTAATTAAGATCTTCAACAAAATCATAGAGGCAAACTTATAACTCAAGATCATCAAAACTTATAAACACGGAGAGTTTAGGGAAAGAAATATACCACCAAGGATGAAATTTAAATATCTCTTACTCTTGGTTGATAAAATGAGAATCTATTGGAGTTGATTTTCTCCTTCATCCCCTTTTTCTCTTCATGCTTGATACATCCATACAAATTTTACTTTGAGATTCATTTAGATGACAAGCAACCTGTAAAAATGACTATCCACAAGCCTTTGGTGCCCAAGCCACTTTGGGTTCACCATTGTTAGCATAGAGCTTCTCTTTAGGAACCCAAATTTGTTTAAGCTTATGTGGGTTATTTCTTACAAAACCTTTGTCTCTAAAATGATACCAATAGCTAGGATGTGAAGCAAAAGATTTTTGTTTCCTTTTTATGAAAATTGTTTGCTTCTTGTCCTTATGCACATTCATCTTAAAATGAGATTTTTTAGGTATCAAAACATGCTTGGATTCTTGGGGTTTAATATGAGAAATATTAGACAGCTTAGTTCCCTTAGGAATCCATTTCAAATTAGGACCACTAGATGATTTCCTTTTAAAAGGACAACAAAATGCAATGTGGCCTTTCTTGCAACAGTAAAAACACTTAACATCATGAGAGGTGTGACAAGATGAGCTTTTGACATTAGCTCCTTGACTATGAAAGTTTTGAACACCTTTGTTATGATCACAAGAATTTGAAATATCTTCTTTTAAAATGGATTTCTCATTTAATGCACTGTTCGAGGATTTCAATTCAAACTCTTCCAAAAAAATTTTCTTCGAAAATTCTTTATTGGAAGCAAGCAAATATTCATTCTTTGATCTCAAAACTTCCAATTCATTTGATAATAAATCTAATTTCTTTTGACGAGATTTGTTCTTTGAGCAAAGTTTTTCAAAATTGACATATAATTCATTTAAAGCATTCAACAACCCTTTATTTGTAAAAGGATCATGGTCATTATTTTTAGCATTCAAAGAACTAGACTCATGATCATTTTCACTATCACCACAATCATCAAAATCGACAGTAGAAGTCGAGGTTACCTCCTCTTCTTCATTTAACATGAGGCACATGTTTGAGCATTCTTCACTAGAGGTATCAGAACTTTCTTTCTCCTCTATTTGTTGATGATTCAATGGATTTTTAACCTGTAAATTTTCATCAACATGCTCACAAGATTTGTCAGAGAGATACAATGAATCAAGAGTACTCAATATCTCTTTAGCACTAGAGCACTTAGAAATTTTAACATAAATATCATCACTTAGGGCATGCTATAAAATATGCATAGCTCTAATATTTAAAGAAAAATACATTTTATCATGATCATCCCATTCCATCTTTGGTTTTAAAACAAAACCCCTTTTCACAATATACCACAGATAACAATCAATGGATGTCATGAATACACAAATTCTTTTTCTCCAAAAATCATAGAATGAGCCATCAAAATAAGGTGCCACATTAATAGGATAACCTTCCTTAAGAGCTATGGATCTCTCCTTAGGTTGTTAGACCTTGAATTAAGGAGTTAGGCTCTGATACCAATTGTTAGAACGGGAGGTGCTATGGCACACACCAAGAGGGGGGTGAATTGGTTATATAAAAAAAATTCTTTTGAGAAACAAAGATATCAACCGTGTAAAAACAATCTTGTCTTGTGAAAAGTAAATATGAAATCTGATGAATGAATTAAGTAGGGATAAAAATGCTAACATGAACAAATAAAAACAGGAAGCACAGAAGACAAAAGATTTATAGTGGTTCGGCTTTCCAAGCCTAGTCCACTACCTTAGCTACCCACTAAGGATTTTCAAGCAAATTCACTATCAACCCCCTACTCAACCCGAGTAGGTCCTCTAGTCCGTGACTAGGAAAAAACTTACAAACCTCCCAATATAATGGGCCCTCTAGCTTACGCTAGGACAATTACAGTAATCGTGAAAATAAGAGTCTAAGAGTACAGACTGTTAGTTACAAGCTCTCTCCAATTGATAAATTTAGGCTTACAATGAATGTAACGGTGTATACAAAGCCTTAGAAATGTAAATACAATGAGAGAAGATATTGATCGCTCGATGTAAAAATGAAAGCTCGGTGGTTGAATATATTAAATGTTTTCCAACAACCTTCAATCGGTTCTCCCAACCCATATTTATAGTAGATGGTAGATAGATCCAAAAATCCGACCGTTGTGGTGGTTGGGCGAGCATTAAATGAGCCAAAAACTAGCTGTTATAAGTTTCTGCAAAAGATATAGTTGACAGAAGAAAATGCATAGTTGACTATTTTTACAAGAAAAACAAAACATAGTCGTCAGACAAGAAAGCATAGTCGACTATCTTCTAACACAAATTTTTCATAGTCGACAGACACATAAACATAGTCGACAGATGCAAAAATATGAAGAGGATTTTGAATTTTATGAACAAAAATAGTCGATAGATGAAAAGCCATAGTCGACTATCCTTACCCGATAGTTGACAGATCAATTCAGCATAGTCGACTATCCTTATGCATAGTCGACTATCCTTAAAACATAGTCGACTATTTTGAGGCATAGTCAACAGCATTAAACCACATAGTCGACTATCCATTTTGAAAAAATGAAAACTTAACAAATCCTCATTTCAATTCTTTTGAAAGCAAGTTGAGATTATCAAATATATATTTTGAAACAAATCACACTCAATCATACTCAATATTTCTTCTATAGGTTTTCATACCTTGCTTCAAAACTCATATATTAAAAATTCATTTTCTCATCCACAAAATCCATATAGTAGAGATTGATTTTCATATAGTCATTATCAAAACCACTATTTTATTATCCAAGAGTAAAATATCAATCGCAAGAGAGAAAGTCTCCCCCAAAAGCTTCGCGGTACCTGGTAAGATGAGCATTCCTCACTGAACCAGCAAGAAAGCATGCCTCCGCAATTAGGAAGAACAACCTGTGATTGGTACATTGTACGTTTAAGAATTGTTTTCAGGTAGATACATATTGAACCCACATTTCAAACATAATTTGCCAAAATGTAGGTTTCTTTCAAAGCAATTCTAACCTGCACATAAGAGATTCAACTCTTACATATAGAAACCTATTGAAGTGTTTCGTAGTTCATATCCCGGGTATCCATGTCAATGTGGGAACGTACCAGCAGATTATGAAGAAAATAATTGCCCACGCCCTTGCACCTACAGGTCTCAAAGCCTTCCCACAATAGAAGCATTTCCTTGCCACCATTACAAGGACTTAACTTACCATGAGGAACAAGAACGCACCAACACCATACCCGGTTGCAATATCCGAGTCATAGACACAATAATTATAGTCATTTTCATTGTCTGTTTTGATCGTGGCCTGCAAATGAAAATATGGTAATAAAGTTACATCACTAGGAACACTCAGAACTTCCATATATCAAGCACAAACAAACAATAAGTTCTAATTGCACAACCATCAAGAGACTTCAACAAATAATTTCTAAGTTAAAGTAACGTTCTTTAATTCAACTGAATCACAAATTTAGATTGAATCTAAATCCATGTAATCAAGCAAGAACTTGATACTTTAGCTGATCAACTCTGGACCTTAAAGTATTTGTTCAACCAAAATAGTAAACACCTAAAGACTAGTGAATAATTTTACCTAGTTAAGTAGAGATTTTTCATCCACTAATCACTAATGAAAGGAAAAGAGAATGTAGACTTAAACTTTCTTTTCTTTTGTTCTGTATTTTCATGGCGGTCCAAGAGGCGGTGTGGGGGCGGGCTTCGGCGAATACTCCTCTGGCACCACGAGCAACCTATTCCCAAACACGGTCCATATAAACATTACAACAAATAGCCCCAAAACCCCACATCTAGTCTCGAAGATCAGCGCAGCCAGGACTCTCGATAGGCAGTTGCACCTCTTAGGCAGGGGCAAGGCCTTCATCTTCTTCGAGAAAGCCTTGGGATCCAGAGGTTGCGAATGCATCTAGTGGGGCACAACCTTAAGCTCAAAGCTCCATGAATGCACATTACAGCTCTGGGATGAATTCCCATTTGACGAGCTTAAACCTATAAACGCCTCATCTTCCTTCCACATCCTAGACAAATCAATTGAGCAAGAAACCAAAGGATCGATGGGCTTCATTCCCCCTAATTTAGCTAGCCTAATCTCTAGCCGCTTTGAACCCGCCTCGTAATCGATCCAAGATTGGAATTTCTCACCACTATTCAGAACCAAATTGATAGAAGAAGCGTTGCCCACTTTAACCAAAACTACACTATTGACATCAACTCCAACATGGTTTCCATTCACATCACCAAATTCATCATCTATAAATGTATCGAATTCAACAGCAAGAGTCCTAAATTTCTTCTTACTTAGCAGTCCAAAGGGGTCGCCGTCGAACACGTCCAGAGGGAACCCAATGGGAACCAGAACAAAGACGTCGTTTTCCCAGGGTTTCCGTCCACCACCTTGATGGGTTTCCTGTAAAAGACTCGTCTAGAACTAAAACTAGAAGACCTAGTAATTTCCACATTGATGGGGCCGAACGATGCGAGCGGCTGGTGGGGGGTCGATGGTGGTTTGAGAGGTAGTGTGGGGGCGGGCGACGGTGAGTGGGGTCGGACGGTGCGAGCGACAGAGGGAAAGGCATGGCGGACAATGCTCGCGGTAGGGGGGGCGATGGCGGGAGGTGCTCGCGGCGGTGGGGGGCATGAAAGCGGTGCTCGTCGGGTTAGTCGGGCAAGCGGAGGGGGCCGACGACCGATTCTCTTAGCGACGATGGATTTGAGGGAGAGACGGTGAAAGAGACATAGACACGTAATTATGCTTGAAATTTTGAGAATAATTTCTTAATAATATTTTATTTAATAAATTTAATTATTTAATAAATTAAAATTATTTAATATTAATATATTATTAAGAAATATATACATTTTAAAAGGTGAATGTTGTAACATATTTTTTGTTATAAAAATAAAATATGAATAAATAAATAAATAAATTATCTCATTTTTTCCATGTTTTGATTGTTTAGACTGAAAACAATCAAAATAATTTTTTGTTGTTTTGAGTTTTTTTTATAAATTTTTTTCTTATTTTTAAAAATATATTTTGAAAACAATAAAATAAATATATTTTTACTATTTTAAAAAAATAAAAATTAAAAATAATCTAAAAACGAGCCTAGGACTTCTCAACTCACACTCTCTTTGGCATTTTCTTTGATGTCTCCAACATCTTCTTTGATATCTCTTTCTCCTCTCTTTTCATCCTTAATTGCATCCCTAATTTGGCTAATTTGTCATTCTTTATATATAAATGATATTTTATATTTGATTGTGTATAACTAAAATTTCAATTATATAAGCAAGATTTTGAATGCTATGCTTAAAAATATAAAATTTTAATTATTAAATTAATTAAAAATACAAATTTTCAATTGTATATGTAATATTTTGATTATATTGATACTTAAGATTATCCTATATTTTATTGTATATATAAAACTTTCATTGTATTAATAAATCAATTTTAACATATATTGATGTTTTTTACTGAGTTGTTATAAAAAAATTATAAAATAATCTTAAGAGATTGTAAACATACACATAAATAATATGTAAATTTAAAATTTTATTTCAGAATTATTAATTGAGACAGTTTCATAATAAAAAAGAATCAAGATTTTAATTTTAAGTAGATTTTTTAATTTTAGATCAACATTAAATAAAGTTTTGTTACATTTTAAGTTAATTGAAAGTTGAGAATATAAAAAATATTAAAAAGTGAATATAATATCAAACTTTCAGTAAATATATATTCAATTAAAATAATAATTTTAGATAAAAATTTATTAACATAATAATATTATAGATTTCATCTTGTTTTTCTCTAATATTTTAAGATACATAAAATATTACATAATAATAAAATTCCACAACATGGACGGAGAAAGAGAGCATCCTCCTTTCGGTTACTTATAAAGCCTTTTTGATGCGAGTAATACTATTTATTTAAATTAAAAATTCATTTTTAATTTAAATAAATAACATTATTTTTTTTATGCTTCCAATCCAACGCTAAACAAGTCCTAATAAATTTTTTTCCCAGCCTTAGAGAGAGAGAGAGAGAGAGTCTGCCACAAGACACGTGGCATGCCCCCTCCCCCCCGCCCGCTGCACTAGTAAGACGGTGGACCAAGTCCAGCGTAGAACTTCTCAAGGCTCACAATACTCTACATCTAAATCGGTAACCATTGCATCGAACTTGTAGTTTCTACCAGTCATCCAGGGGAAAAAAAAAAAAGAAACCTCTGTTTTTAACAAAGAGAAATGCTTAAAGCTTCTTGAGTTTCTATCACTAAGAACTATTAACTTGGCCGATCAGGGAATCAATATCCATGAGAAACTAAGCCCTCTCACCCCTAATTCTCCTTGCGAGCTGAATGTCTTTAGGCATGATAGTGACACGCTTTGCATGAATTGCACAGAGATTGGTATCTTCAAATAACCCCACAAGGTACGCCTCAGCTGCCTCCTGTAGTGCCAGGACTGCATGGCTCTGGAACCTCAGGTCAGTCTGCAGCCAAATAACATTTCTCAAGTAATTTCTAATCAGTTACCCCACAGGCAATTCCAACATAATAATCTTGAAATGCAGTTTTTTTTTCCCTAACACATCAAACCCAAATTTTATTAGGAGAAGCATATAGTTCTGAAATATTTTGGTTCACTAATGAAGCAAACTGATGAAAAGGGAATCCCTTTGGCTATCCGCTGCTACTCCCATGTATACCATTTAGAGCCAGTGTAAACCCCACATAAAGGAGGGAGCATTACGTAACTGGCAGTTAGTGTAAAGCTCGTCAAATTTAACACTCACTTATTGGGACTAAGGTTTGCCATGTGGTGGTTCTGAGGGGAGGAGGGGGTTGACAAAGAACACCACAAACCCAATTTCTCAGCCAACACAAAGCTACCATTCCAACTTCAGACGCCAAAAATTCTACAATTAAAGCTCCAGCGTCCTCCCCTCATCAACCTGTGCAGGTTGATTATGCTTACTAAATTTGAACTTTGAAGACGAGGGACCATAAAACTTTGTGTGTTGTTAACCCAACAGCAACAAGCCTTAATCTGACTAGTGTGTTGATAGCCCAAAAAAGGGAAAAAAGATAACCTTAAAGTCCTGAGCAATCTCACGAACAAGCCTCTGAAATGGAAGCTTCCTTATCAGGAGTTCAGTACTCTTCTGGTACTTGCGAATTTCACTGCATTGCACATCACAAAAATTCAGAAACTAGTTGAACACCCAGAATCAAATTCAATGCACAACAAACGGAGGCAGCATCACAAACCGTAGAGCAACGGTTCCAGGTCGGTATCTGTGAGGCTTCTTCACCCCCCCAGTAGTTGGGGCAGATTTGCGAGCAGCCTGAGGACACCAATCATCAAAAGTAGAAACAATAACGAACAATAGAACCTAATTAGAGAATACCGAGCAATGCATTCAACTATCAAGAAACAAAAATAGAACGAACCTTGGTGGCAAGCTGCTTTCTTGGAGCCTTGCCCCCGGTGGATTTGCGAGCGGTTTGCTTCGTACGAGCCATCTGACAAAATCCAATACCACATAAGCCACCAATCAATCAATTAATCATGTATAAACCATTTCCCCCTGATTTTACCCTAAAAGTCCAATAGAAAATCCTAACAATCTAAAATCTCGAAGTGCTAGGGTTTCCAGAACTCATATTCAAAGCTGCTCAAGCCGATACACAAAACCCTAACGCTAGACGTACACCAAAGAAAAATACAATATCTTTTTAACTCCATATAGAAAAAAGAATTGAAAAATTGAAGATCAAATCTATATACAGAATAAATCAACGAGAAGAAGATCCATACCCGGCTATGTTTGGCGTAAATCCGAGCAAGAAAGGGAGAACAATTTTCCCAAGAAACAAACAGCAAAAGCAATTCCTCTCCCGAGCACGGGGGATGAGAACTGTGGTTTGACGTAATTTATAGCACGCGTGTGTTGAAGGTTAAGTAGATGTGATTTGGATAGAGTTTCAACTTTACTGGTCAGAACGAAATCCCACGGCAGAGATCAGTGATGGATTTGACGGTTGTGATTTGCTCCGACGCGGATGCTGACAATTAAAGAAGCGCTTCCTATTGGTCCACCTCATCGGACGTAAATATTTGTTGAAAAGTATTTATTTATTTCAAAAGTCCATTTAAATTCTAAATTCAAATAATTCTATTCTACGCTATAAAAGTAATATATAAAAAATATTTTAAATTTTTATTATTTTTAATATATTTATTAAATTTATTTATCAACCTTTAAAAAAAAAATTATGTAACTTTTTATTAATATTTTTCATATATGATTATCTTTTTTCTTGTAGATAAATATATTTTAAATTTTACATATAAAAAAAATAAAACATATATCTTCCAATGTATTTCAAAAACTTTAAAATGATTCTCTTAACTGTTTCATATCTTGATCCGAAAAATATTTTAATTTTATATTGATATAACTTTATTTTACTTATTTTAACAAATATTTCCTTATTATACATGAAAAATCAAACATAATTAGCATCATCATGTTATAATATTTTTTATTTTTATTATTTTTTTCAAAAATAAAGTAATAAAAATTTTAAAATTATGATGCTATCATTTATATTCTTAATAATGAAATAATAACTATCATTTTACTCTAAATATATAGACAGATTATACCAATAAATTATTATTTACGATCAATCTCAAATTCAAAATTAAAAAAAAAAAAAAGAGAGAGAGATTTCGTTAAGTAATGGACGACCATCCTAGACTTAATGAATCAATCTATATGAATAGAGGAAGGGCTTCTTAGCACTTAGCAAAGTTCAAAAGGAAATTAGGTGAAGGGGGCCAAGGGGAAAGTGGCCATAGTTCCCTGTGCATATGCACTTGCTAGTTTGATGCAAGCTATCATGATATACATATGGTACAAGAGGCCTACAAAACCTTGCCTTATGCTACCAAGATGGCAATCTCAGATTGACCAGATACAGTGATGTAAATGCATCTTCAAATAGAGAAGAACGCATTCCTTGTGACAGAAGAGCTGTTAATAGCTTATGCAAGCAAGCATATATTGATCCTTGCCATCACTTCACCGAATGTCCACAGCCTCTCCAGACATTGGCTAGTTGGCATCTCTAAGCGAAGGCCGCTATAAATTGTCACAGAAATTAGCAGAATATCTACAAGTTATCTTATTGCCATGAAAACATGTTTTCTTATTCTTAACATTTCATACAAACGGCTACTGTTGACAGCTCAAGCCGGCGCATCGTCGCAGGACGGTACCATCTCAACGACACGAACAGGATCTCCTACCTTGATCATCTTTCCCTTCCCTCCCGTAAAGGAGTCCTTACAGACTAAATTTTGTCCAAAGTAAACCTGCCAAACCAATTAGAATGTAAATTTACTAATTCCTGCGAATGAATGAAAGAATAATGTACGTGAATTTCTAGATTTAGATCCCACCTTGCCCTGGTGTTTTCTGGTTGGCCGCAAAACTTTATCTGAACGGAATGTCATAAGAGTTTTGGTTGGCTCAGAGCCAGCAATTGCAGTTTCTTGATTAATTGTGGGCACCTGAAAAGATTATGATCAAATTCTTATGAACAATGAAGCTTTTAAATCATTTGTAAGAAATTCCACAGAGCCACATCTTGCCAAGCAGTTTATTCTAGTAGAGTGTAGCATGCTTAGCTCACTTAACAAAAAGGATCAGTCCACATTAACCAAAACTAGGCTACCAGGTTCCAGAGAATGGACATTTCGGGAAGTTTAGACAAATGTACTTATAGTACCAAAAGTAGAGTTATAACAACATATCAAGAATTAATCCCACCAGGTGGGATCCATTATGTGAATTCTAGCTTGCCATTCAACTACCAACAGTATCAGAAATATGCTAAAGAAAATGTCAGTTCTCATTTATTCAAGGAAATCACCTTGCAGCGGGAGCATAGCTTGACACCCTGAAATGTGAACTTGTTTATCTTAATCTCCTTCCACAAGTCCTCAGAAAATGGTTCACAGCCACCAACAAGGATACTGTTACATTCAGGTAAGAGGTGGTGAAGAGGTCAAGCAAAATTTAACCAAGACTGTAAAAAGAGTAACCCATAAATTGATAACATGTATGAAGAGGACCATAAGGTAAAAAGAGAAGAAAGGTCTTAACTGCAGTACAGAAAAGGATGTGTAATTACGTATATCTATTTAATTATCAAAATGGCAATGCTTCCTTTTCATAATCACTTTCTGTTGCTAACAAGATGCCTTAGACATCAAGCATACTCAGGACTTCCATTTCCAAAGGAAAGATCTATCCTTGTTCTGGGTTTGGATTGACAAGGTCCTTGAGAATCCTACTTAATGCAATAAAGCAGCTTGTTGTGCATGCTGCTGGAAACAAAATTAAAATGAAACAATGAGATGTTCCAGAGGTATACTTGGGTCTGAAACGGTTGATAGGTATGGGCTCCTTTAGAAGCTTATTCAGAGCATCCAATGAACTCTGTAGAAGATAAACATGTCAGTACCATGTAGGAAATTTTATTCAAAGGAAGGAATTACTTGAAAGCAACACTGTAATGTATCTAACCTGCGATAGTAGCATGAATGGATACCCATCAGAAAATGTAACTTTGTATCCACAAGCATAATTAGGGTCCACAGCCCTGTTCTCAGTTGCTGGGTAACAAACAAACCAGTGAGTTTAATTTATTAGTTTTTTTAGTTGCACGGACCATGCTGCAAGAATAAAACCAACTGCTAGAGTTCATTATATTGCACTAGTCATTTAACTTTGAGGACTGACATAGTAATTAGATTTGGGAAAGGTAAGCTTCTTGGATTGATGCTAAGAGATGGGGAAGATGGGCTTGGGCAAGAGGCTTCACTCCAATAATTCTGCATCAATAAATGTTGAAAATCTATGGGAATGACAGCGGAAAGTAGTAGCTATATATGGAGATAGATGAATATAACCTCTTCGATGTGCTGAAGGGATTACTTCTGAATACAATATCTCAAGCTCGGGTGGAGAAGGAGAGTTACGTTAACTAACCAGCAGCTAGCGTTAACAATTATCAAATTCTTTTAACATGAATTCTAGACAAAATATTATTTCCTCTGGGCATAAACCTCTAAGAAACACACAACAGTACTTAAAAGTACAGTGAAAAAATGGGCTCAGAACCACTGCAGGAGCTTCAGCAGTTGAAGCATTCCGGTTGTCTCTCAAAACCCGTGTGTGTGTGTGTGTGTGTGTGAGAGAGAGAGAGAGAGAGAGAGGAGGCAGTATGTGTACGACAAAGAACAGTTTCTGCACAACACTAAAATTATGATTTTTGATAACGAATAAAAATTGAATATTTGGAAGAGGTTGAGCTCTCTCTTTCTCTCTCTCTCTCGTTCTTTTTTCTACCCATTTCTTATCTCCTCTTCTACTCTGGACTGTAACAATATATTAATATGGTTACCTTCAAGTGGGAAAAGGTGCTGGCAAACAGAGTGCCCTAGAGATTTTTCAAAAATTTGTTCCTACTACATGCTTGTGACCGTTTCTTCAAAAGAAAAGCAAGGGTGCTGGTTTTTACAAAAGCAAAAAAGGCATTACTGTCAATATATTGCATATTGAATCAACTTGTCTAGTTGTTAGCAAAAACATATGTCCCACATATATACAAAATCAACTATCTATAAATTGAATTTCCAATCACTTGATGATTAGTAAGGATTATAATTACTGTTTAGACAGAGCATTACCTTCATTAAAACGCACCAGCTGACTAGGTTTTCCAAGATAATTTGAGAACCATTTTGATGCTTCTTCCCCCTCATCAAAGGCTGAACCAGACCACTCCCACACAGAGACACCACAAGAAATATCACCAGGTCTTCTCAATGGTACCTTTAGCTCATCCATGCCAGGAGCTCTTATAACTGTACAGTAAGTCAATAAGACGCGCAATAAAATAACATCTATGAACCTATGTTCCATGGTAAGATATTTTAATAAGGAAAAAAAAATTAATACAAAAGAACAAGAAGCAATTCATTTAAATCTGAAAACCCAGAGGACAATGGAAAGTGTGACTTTTACAAACCCCTGATGGTGTTGCAAAAGTATCAGAAGCCACATACTGGTGCTTGCCACACTGTTATTGATGGGAAAACAGCCTTTATAAAGGCCAAAGCCAATATCTAAGGCCATGTACAAAACTTTAGAATGATACATTACCATCAGCACCAAGTCGCTTCTCAATGGATGTGCAGGATAATGCATGATAAAGCTTTAAAAAGGACAAAGTATATACTTCCATTGGTCATTTTTCATGTTTGCATCCTTATGCCAGATCCTTATATCATGGTAAGACTATGGTAATAGAGCATATAGTTTGATGGCATTCTCAATTAAACAGAGAATTGGGTTCAATAGGCTGAGCTTTAGTTTTGGGAATCAGATAATTCACATCTAAATGCTAATTGGAACTTAAAGATTATGAAACTTTTTAATAGATTAGAAAGAAATGTAAATCTGTTGATTCGTGTATTGCAAGCCAAGGGAGAAATACTACCGATAGACTTAAAATTCCAAATCAAATCTTCAGACAAAGAAAAAACAGCAATTAGTTGTTCTGTTTGAAATTATGTATAGCTAAGGTAATCTGATACATGGTAGAGACTCAGGAATAACAAAGGCCCATTCTGTGACAAAACCTTAGCAGTGAAAACTCTACATGCTAAGACAACCAATTTCACACCAAGAAAGTATCAAATCCATGCTCTGATAGAGAAATTAGGGGTTGTTTAGTAGTGGAAAATGATTTCCAGTTTCCTATATATAATTTTCTATAAATCTCTAGTTTTCATTTTCTATAGAAAATTTTAAAAATGAGTTCAAATGTCAGAAATACAGAAAATTAATTTCTATTCTAGAAAATTTGAACATATGTTTAAAAAAAGGAGACATGCTTTAATTTTTTTGTCTTTTTTTTTTGTAACTTTGTGTTAGAGAAGGAAATGGAGACGATTTGAGAATTTTTTTTGGTAAATACTGTTTTCCAAATCTCTAAATTAGCAAGGAAAACTTAGAAAACTCATTTTAAGAGGTTTCGAGTTCAGTTCAATTTTGGAAAAGTGTAGTTTCCCAGTCTCAGTTTTCCATTTGGAATTTTTTTTTTTATATATAAATAAATTTTCTAATTTTCCTTTTTTTTTTCTGAAGAAATTCTCTTGGAAAACTGAGGTTTTTTATTTATCCTCACAGCTACTACGGTAGCAGAAAAATTTGGTGCCCCAAGCTAAAGAGTTGCTGCAATGTGTTAGTGGTAAGGTTAAATTCTTGTATAATTTTTCTTGGTCAGAATATCTTTAGATTAGGTGTCATATTAGTGTGGGACACCAAAATTTACAAAATAAATCCTATTTCGGGTTCCATATGGCAGTCTATCAACACACGAAAAGAAGAGCGTCAGCAAGCTGAAATGTGATAGATTTTTACCTAAACACGAGCTCTTAGTAGGTTCCCAATCTTCCGAGAACGCCTCCATTGGCAACTCTACTCGAACCAGAGCAAGCTTAGGTTCAACTCGCTGAGTATACGCCCTACCTTTCCCATTTACAATCAACCATTGCCGATCCCACCGAAATCCTGTCATCGAAACACACCGAAAGACTCAATTGCGTATACAATTAGAAACACCTTATCAGTTTGTTACTTCGCCACACCAATTGTTACGTGTGAATAGATTCACCAAACCATAAACAAACAAAATCCTGAGGAAAGGAAACAATTACAAGAATAGAACCATGCAATAGACAGGAAGAGGTAAATGAAAATCCTAAGAAAGAGAAAGACGAAAACATAAAACTAAGTTAAAAGAAGTGGGTGTTGCCGGCCGGGTGAAAAAACTGTACCGGTGAGAGTGATTGGAGCTTGAGAAACAGAAATTCCACGACACGATTTTATGGGGTATATGAAGATTGATCTCACTTCAGCTCCGACTAAGGCATCAGCCATTGCTCTCTCTCTCTCTCTCTCTCTAGAATTTTCAGTATGCATGATGATCGTTTCATTATCTTGCGTGTGTGTATATATATGTTTGTAGAAGTTCCGGTTTGCGTTGACGACCGGTTCATTCACTGAGCAATGTATTTGTGCAGAGAAGATTGGTCAAAATGACTGATCTGCCCTTGCAGGCGGCCGGTTCATTCTAGCGCAATTACACGTTCTTCATATTTTTAGCTAAATTTCAAACTTTTTTGTGTATGAAAAGGGTAGTCATTAATCAATGTCGTCGTCTTTCACTGTCAATAGTTTTATGGGATTGATTGGAAACACAGCTTGGCCGAGAATGCCTTGTTTGAAAAATCAAGAGCTAAAAGAAACGAAGGTAAATTATACCCTCCTAGTTACGAATTATATTGGTTCATCACATCAAGACGATAAAAACACAAATGAGATATGTATTATCCAACCCAATTGAAGCAGTTTCCTCATCACAAGCAAGCTTTTCAACCATAGAAAGAGCCCAGTTTTTTGGGCTGTGCCTGTGCCTGTGCATCACTAACAACTTCGATTTCATGTTGACCATCTAATCTAAAGATTGTTTGCTACACAGAATCCGTTCCAAACTACCAAATAGCCGCTCTTTTTGTTGTTGTTGCCTTCCAGAACAATTCTCTCTCCTATTCACTCATTGATCATGCCTATCATCACTTACTAAAAATGAGCATTACACAAATACAAGGCTCTTAAAGAGTCAATTTTTCAGAAGTCAGCCATTCCTGCACCGCCACCAGGTCGTCGAGAACAGGGGCGCCGGATTTCCTCCAGTTTTCGGCATCCGGAGTCTTAAACCTATCCAACAACAGTGCATGCATTCCCACACTCGTGGCAGGCAAATAGTCCTTGCGCATGCTATCTCCAATGTGCAAGGCTTCTTCCGGCGCTACTACCCCAGCCCGCTCCAGAGCGATCTCGTATATCCTCCGGTCCGGCTTCTCTACTCCTTCAAGACCAGAGAACACGCCAAAGTCCCACTCAGATCCCTGAAGGCGTAAAGCCACAAGTCATCAGACTCTGCAGGCTTGGCGTCGGATTAGGATGGATGATGATTGGCTGAGAAAGTACAATCTCGATTAGATTCACTTACCTTATTCAAACCCAATGCAGGGAGAATCACATCCTGATACCGGTACTCTGCATTGCTTACGATCCCCACTTTTATGCCTCTTTCGCGAACCCATCTTAGGAATGGTTGAGAATCTGGAAAGATGCTGTAAGGTGCAGATGAACCAAAGGTCGAGTATATGCGCTTGAATATCTTCTCAAATGTCTCCTCATCGTAATCATACCCTGCCTGCCAACGAAATGAGAGAGATTAATGATCATAATAGTTTTTTCGTGATATAGGGACACAAAATTCTTACTAACCCAATCAAGAGCTGCAGCATATTTGTGTGTGATCGTATATGTGTTTTTCTTTCTCTTAATTTTTATAATAGCTGCTGTTGCTACTAATTGCATCACACTAGGACAATGTTATACTGAATGAGACAGAGCTGCTGAATCACTAATGCATGGTGATAAAGTAATATTTTACCCTGACAAAGGAGTCTCTCACACAAGTCTTCCACCACTTAATATTGGGCAATTTGGCTGCATAACCAAAACACGGGTATTTCTTCGCCATTTCTGTGTACGCAAGTTTAAAGCCCTCATGGACACGTTTGTAATCGGGACAAGGCAATCCAACAGATTTAGCTGCCATGCAATAGTAATCCCCAAGCTCCCCTTTGTAGGCAATGAGAGTCCCAGTAACATCCACTGTGATACAGCGCAACTTTGATAACAAAGACATTTCTAAAGATGATCGTGCTGCAGCTTCTAGGTGCACTTTTTCACAAATGTTGACAACAACACTCTTGGTACAAGAGTTTCTTGAGGAAGATTATGAGCACCTTAACTGATCAATAAACCAAATGGCACCATAGAAAGGCCAAAAGCTCCTGCATTTCAGTACTGCAAGTATCTGAGTCATCATAATCATTGTTGATTTCTGAAATATGCAAGAAGGTTTATTTCAAGCAATCCAGTCAACAATAACATGGCACCGGCAAACAGTTAAAGGAAAATAAAAGTTAATATGGCACCACAGTAGTATTTATCTTCAAAACAGTTTACATAAGAAGCAAAAAGGACACGCTCAATGACAAATTGCAAGCAGATTTAAACAAGATTGCTAAAACTGTGGCTCAACAATACAAGTCCCTACAGGCTGTGAGTGAAGACCTATGAATGGAGCTAAGGGGAGCTAACAACATGCTAGGTAGGTATGGCAGGTGATCTACACATTATTCAAACACTCTTGAGAGTGAGGTTCCCAAGCCCAAAGAGTTCAAGGGAATGTGTTCTGCAAGTGAAGTGAACATCATTTTCACTGTTAGACATCATGGATGATGCAGCGAAGGCAGAAACTACAGATATGTATGTTAATCCTGCTATAGTTTTAGTGGCATTACAGGTGTAATGATGTCAAGCACAGTGCCAAGCCATTAGAACATGGGATGAGTCTAACAAAAATTCTGACAAGTTCTTATGGAAGCACGAGGTCATCAACCCAAAACTAGAGAACTTGTTCTTATGGAAGCCATTAGAACATGGGTTGATGACCTCGCACAGCCTTATGGAAGCACATTTGAGCCAAATTCTGCTCCTGCCAACCTTGAGTGAACTTGTTCACTGTAGGAGTGCTCCTTGAACATCTTGCAGCAACAGCATTTGGCGTCGAAGGCTTCAGACTAATCACTATCTCAAACAGCAACCGGTTCATTGCCTTAATAGATTACATGAAAACTGAGCTACATCCAACAATTTTGCCAAAGCCCTCTTGTTGGAGCTTCTACAATGGCAAAAGTACAATACCGACAACGAATTCACTTAGCTCGGTTGGTCATCTGCTGGCAAATACTTGCTAGTAGATAAATTCAGATCTAGACCCATCATCCTAAATAATTCAATATGAAATTGTCCAGTAAACCTGGTATCTGATTGTCTATGCTACACCCCAGTACTTAAGCACATGTTGGGAACAACTGGGGCTGCTTCCTCAGCCATCCAGTCTTTGGGTACAGCTAACACATTCTACTCCATCTTATTCTGCTGGTACACTAGGCATCTCTTTGCAATATGCCTTCATGTCATCCACAAGGGCTGTTGTGTGATGTACCTCCAGGTGCCTGGCTGACCCTTTCTTCCAACACACCCTCACTGCCATGGTAGTGTTTACACCATTGTTTTTATAAAGAGTGTTGTGCATGTATTGCACTTTATTCCACACGGAACTTGTATAAGGAGACTATAAGGGTGACTCCTCACATTGTAAGTATCAAGCAAAGTTAGAAAACTATTTTTCAGCACATCTGTCCCTTTCTCTTAAGAGTGTTCTTTTCTGTGTTTTTTAGGGCCCTTCCCCAATTTTAAGGGCGCTTTACATGCAGTAGTCTAGCACACACATCTTGCCTACAAATACATAAGGTGTCTAGTGCCACACAGCTTGGGTTAAAATTAACTTGTCTGTGACACTTTCCTTCATTTAGAAATATTCAAAATATCCATTTGTTCCAACTAGAACTAATCCTCACCAGAGAAGGCTGAATTCCATGCATCAACCATAAGTTTCGAGCTCCTAGTCCTACCATTAGTATTTAGTTCGTTGTAAAAATTAAAAATGCGATCTCTAACCTCTTATGCTCCCTCTATCAACCATCATGTGAAGAAACAAAATTAAATAGTATCATCGTCATCAACTGCTGAAAAAGTAAGTCATATTGACAATACAAATCTAAGCAAAAAAAAAGCAATCCTTCTCCCTCATTTCAAACAAAACCTACTTTGTTCCACATTCCCTCCTTTTTCAGTCTTTCCATAATCCCAATTTATCCCATCTTGCATTTGTCATCCTCTAAGAGAGAGCTCATTAGGCAACTCAAGTCCATGTAAGTTGTAACACCCACTATTATAAATGCATGAGGTATCAATGTAAAAAAAATAATACAAGAATGTCTCCAATATTAGTTGAACATGGACTCAACAAATAGTAAAGTAGAAGACATTTTTTAAATAGCAAAAAACAGAAAACATCTTTTTATAAATCCATCTATCAAATTCTCATTCAATACATAAAAAGATATATACTAATTGATAACTACCATTTCCACCTTAGTAAATAAAAAGGAAATACATAAAGTTTTGAAATTTAACCATATTGTCGTGTCCTCGGGTAAAAGAATTCTACGAGTCCAAAACTAAAACACATACTCTCAACCTATTGTTGTACTGGATCTGCGTGAAGTAGCTTTCCTTATGTCAAGCTAAATAACATTTTTTGAATTCCCGCTATTTGAATCCCCAAGGCAGAATTTTACGTTCGCCATCAACTATTTCAAATTTTAGCAAAATAAAAAACATTTCTTGTTCTAATACTACCACAACCAAGGAGAATAGAAAAATGATCAAGTACTACTGTAGGGAACAAAAATTCACTGGCCTAAAAAATTGATAGGAAATTTGATTCACCAGCCTAGGAATCTATCCAAACAAAATATAGAACACATCAAGGTGGGAGACACAACTCCATCAAACTTGGAATAACCTATCTATTGACAGGAAATAAATGTACAACAACCACATTAGGGAAGTGTCCCACACCAAAACCAACCCCCGTGTCCTCCCCATCCCCACCCCACCCCCAAAAAAAAATCTATCCCAATCAATAGAATGGCCCCAAAACTATTGCATCCAGACTACTCCAATCATAGAACTGCCACCTCAAAACTTTTCAACACTACCCTCTAACTTCTCAAAATAAATCAAGAGAAACCTAGAATTTTTCAGAAACTTCATCACCAACTGCTACTTGTCCTCCACATACGAATGTTTGATCTTTAAAGTCATGATGGAAACTGCAACTGTTCCATTTTCTGTTCATATCCCTCCTTTATTTTCAATATCCTCCTGCCATTCTGGCATAATTAATGAAAAAATAACTTTGGTAAGTCTCTAATTGACCTAGTTCTTGATCCACTAATTTTGCGAAGCCCCCCACTCAATATGACATTGTACTGTTTAGTTTAGTTGGCTCCGGAGGATTGAATGATTTCTTGTTTAAAACCATAACACATAACGCCTGTAAACTCATTCCTGATCCAACACCCTATTTCAATAAATTGCCTTCCAACCCATTGCCTAACCCAACTCTCTCCTGATTCAACACCCAATTGAGACCACACCCAAATCCAACAGATTTCCTTCTAAACAATTCCTAACTCCTTTTCAGACTCTGTGCCACAATGGGAGCACACATCATAAGGTCAAATGTGAGTGCCAAAACCATTGTTATTCCTAATTACGCAGGAAGGTTTCACCAAGACTAGACAAGATTAAGGTGAACTCGTATATGTTTCACCAATCTTTCATGGTACTTAAATGTGGATCAATGCAGGCTAAATAACATAAACAACAACAACAACATATCCAGCCTTTATCCCACTATGTGGGGTCGGCTACATGAATTCTAGACTTCCATGTATTTCTGTCTTTTGTTATATCCTCATTTAAATCCATATATTTCATATCAAATTTTAATGTCTCTCTCAAAGTCTTCTTGGGTCTACCTCTACCTCTTTTTGTGACTAATTGAATTACATCTGGCATTCTGAAAGTAAATCCAATTTATTTCTTCGAACCAAGTTTTAGATGCATAGTAGACCATTAATCTTCTTGGACTATTTAAGCAAATGGTCTTGGAAACCACAGCATTTAATAAACGACAGCATTTAATGCCTTGTTCTTTGATATCCAGAAACTATTGGAAGTATTATACTCTACAAATGAAAATTCTAGATGCATCCCTTTGACTGTCTCTCCAAGTTTCTTTTCAGTCAGACTTTGTTTGGTTGCTGTCTTGTTTGGACTCATTGTTCATTGCAGACTCTGATCTGATCGTATGCAGATTCTGCTTCCTGCAACTGTTAGTCCTGAATACTCATGATTAGCAGTTCAGAAAGTCAGCTTTTCAGCTAGCTAACATGTAAACCACCAGAAGCTTCACTTTCTTATTGGATTTTTCACAAAATTAAAACTGTCTACAAAAAATAAAAAAATAAAAAAATAAACTCCCTTTAAATTATTTTAAAAAATTGAACTGACAGCCATATCAGCTCACCCACCAGAAAAGAACTGTTGGCTAACTCAGTGGTTCCCATTGGGAACCGGGACTAGACTAGGCCAGTGGTTCCTCTCTGGAACCACTGATTCAGCCGGTGGTTCTCCCCAGCTCTTCTGGTAATGAGTCCTGTGACATAGAGAGAGTTTCATTTTGGAAAACAATTCAAAGGGAGTTTTATCTTGGGAATTTTTTTTTCGTGGAAAGCTTTAATTATGTTAAAAACTCTTCTATTGTCTAAGCATAGTCACATTGTTGACCACATCTATCCTTTATCTTTAGCTAATTCCATACCACAACTGATGTAAGGTATTCATCTCAATGGATATATGAAAAAAGTTGGTCCCCCAGTCACAAGGGCATAATCACATGTCTCAAAGCAAGATCTGAACTTTGAATGAAAGACAAAATCAATTGATTTTGTTACGATTTGGTTGAAACTGTTAGAAAGTTAGAAACTCATATGATCAAAAGAAAACGAGCAGCAAAATCTAACTTCTGCAAGCAGGTTTTATATTAGTTCATTAATTCACAAAAATCAATATTAATATATGAAAAATTCTTCCTATCAAATACATAATTTGCAAGCTCTTGACTACTAAGAAAGCCTGCCCAACAGAAAAATTGCACGTGAATCATCAAATCCAACTGGAAGATATTATTCTGACCAGTTTTGACTTCACCAAAAGGTAAATCAGAAGCCAATAACATCTAATTGCTCATGAAGCATAAAATCTAAATTGAATATAGCACGATTACCAGTTTTGACTTCACAAAAAATGTGATCACTGATCAGAAGCCAATAGCACCCAAATTTACTTACAAGGCATCAAATCTAACTTAGGATAATATTCAGACCAATCATGGACTTTACAAAGAGGTAAATCAAAAGCCAGTAACACAATGTACCAACATTTTTTTGCCATTTTTTCTTGCCTTTTCTTTTTGCTTCAAAAGATAACAACCTACTTCAAATAAATCTACGCCTTTTGGAAGCAGAATAGTAGCAGATGCAAACTGAATCAAAAGGGGGGAAAACATCAGACTAAAAGGAGAGGAAATAGAAACGTCTTAAACAAGTTTTACTCAGCAAAATCGGGAAAAAAGAAAAGGCCCGTCTTGAACATACATTGATGGCGGAAATAGGGCTGAGATTGAGATAGAAATGCAGATCGCCCGATCAGATTCTTTGTCGAATTAGGTTGATTAGATAGTAACCAATTCCAGCAAAAGGGAAAACAAAATCCAGAAAGAAAAAGGAAGACGAACAACAAAAACCCATGAAAGGATGGAGGACTAAAAACATACCCAGAAGCTCAAAGAGGTGGAAATCTGATTTTCTTCCACGAAATCGCCACCTGATTTTCAGACCTTCGTTAAGTACTGCCAGCTTCCTTGCCCAGTTTAAATAGATGTCCCTTCTTACTATCTATGCAGTGGGAATCGAACTCTTATACTATGCTTGCACTGGTGCCCTTGTACTTTACTGTTTCTACTCTTACACCCCCACTTTCCAATGAAATTTTTTCCTCTGCTTTTTTGTACTTGCCAATTATAGATTAATCTTTTCTTATATTGTAAGAAATTCTGGTATCCTCCTCCTAATTCTATCTCAAACAAGAATATGTTGTTCAAAAGTGAGAATAATATTATTATTGAAGAAAGAAAAAAATTATGAATCATAATATGTTGAATTTATCAAAATTTATCTTTTTTTTTGTAAAAATTTATTTCCTATTCTTTAAAAGGAAAAAAATTTAAGGTGATTTTTGAAGCAGAAAAACACTATTTTATTTTATTTTAGCCTAAGGCTTAGGGTGAAGGAGATCATTTAGTTGAAATATAAGCATGAAGGAAGGGCATAGATGAATATAAACCAAAAGGCAAGGGGTAAAAGTGAAAAAGAAATAAATAGAAAACCATGTTCCAGTGCCCTGTGGGCGGAAGACGGAATCAGAGGGCAACGGGTTTCTTAGACTTCGGCTTGACGGATTTTTGCTTCGTACAAGTAAGCAAAAAGGAAAGGTCTCAGAAGAAAATATATTATATAATTTTTATTACAACACAATTTAATTTTATCTAAATTATTTCTCGGCATCTAAAAAGTGAATTTATGGAAGAAAATTATTTAAGTAAAAATTATTATTATTTAATTGTCTAGAAATGTAAGTGCCCCCCACCCCCCCTTACATGCTTCAGCAATTTTTTCTTTTTTTTTTTATAAAGAAACCTAATGAATCTATTGCTTAATCGAAGAATGAATCTTCCTCATCTTTTATAATATGTTCAACAGATACTGTACTTTGTTCATTATAGAGAATCAATCTTCATCATGAACATGACATTGTTTTTAAGTTAATAACACATGTGGGCTCATAACAAATCAATATTGCAGATACGATTGGAAGGACAAAGGGATTGAGGACCATAAGATTAGATTGATTGGAGATTATGGGGATTGATTAGACTAATAATTTCTCTATTCAATCTTTTTAATTTGTAACACATGTTCATGTGGTATAATTAATAAATACCCGCCTCTATGAAGTAAATTGGCACAAAATTTCTTCCTCTTCATCTCATTTCTCCTGCGCTGCTACATTTCACTATAGCCCTGAAACATTATTAAGACATTAAAGCTAATGGTGGAAGGAATGTTTTACATGTGTCAAAGTAGGTCCTGAGTTGTAAAAAATAAAAACAAAAAAGAAAGAAAGAAAGAAAAAGCGACGAAATTGTTATCTAATATATACTTTTATTGACACAATTATAAGATAACCATTAATCAGATACAGTGGCTACTGATACTCCATTCTTCATGGATGCTTCCATAACTAAGCTAGCTAATGCTCCAGGGAGTTTACATCCAATACTGCAGTGATTCAGCAATGCGGTGGCAAATATAAAGAAAGACCTAATGACCACAAGTGTGAGTCTTGATGGGTTCAATTCAAAGGCTTTTGTTTTGAGCCTTCCATGCTCCATACTCCATTTCCATGTAAGTTAGGCCATGTTAATATATATGTATATGTATATATATGCATAAAACAGAGCTCTTGGTGCTGTTTTTGAGCTGTGTCTATGTACTTTTAGAGGGCAAGAAATAGTGAGTAATACTGGATCCTCTTTTTATGATATTAGGCCGCTTCTGAGGCCGGAGCGAGGCACGAACCTCTTCCTGGATTTCAGGTGGCAGCTCGTTAAATACGGTTGTGTCAATCTCATCAATGCTGTAATCCCATGCCTCCCTCCTTGGTTCTACTTGACCCAAATTTGACATGCTACTACAAGTCCCTGTCTGTGTGACTGTGTTCTCTTTTTGTAACTCGGCTTCAGTTGGGACCCGAGAGCTACTTACTGACTTAAAGTTCAAGCCTGCACCAACAAAATGAACATGAGAGAGAGAGAGATTGGCAGGATTTTAGATCTAAAGTTGGAACTGGAAATTACTTGGGGACGACAATGCTTTGGCTTCTGCTATGGTTTCATCAGGTTCTTGCTTGTGCGAAGAAGAGGAAGAGTTGTTGCAACTCTGAAAAAATCTCAAGATTGAAGTGGATCCCTGCTATGCCAAATAGGATAAGAAACAAGCTACCACAACAGAGAGAATAAATAACCAAAATAATTGGACTGCTTTCAAAGCTTGTTCCCAGTTCGGCAATATTTTTTGCTCCAAGGTTATGGTTGAGGCAATAATTATGGTTCTAAGCAGATGGCTGGAAATAATCATGGGAAGCAATGGTGTTGTAAACAGCAAACAGAAAGAGACAAGATCTTTAAGTGCATTTTGCCACTTGACTCCAGAGTGCAGCTTCTAAGCTAAAAATAGCAAGTCATAAAATATTTAGGCTAAAACAGGTTACACGAAGAAATTCCCTTTCCAGCTCATAAACAGAGAACAAAAATCTTAAGTAGCCAGTGTTATTTTAAGAATAGAAACAGCATTAAACAGCTGGAAAGGAAAAAAAAAAAAGTTCACCAGACCTTGTCTTTCACCTTCTTTCTTTTCTGCGCTTCTTGTGTAGCACCATGAATGAAATACTGGAGCCCGGCATCCTCGTGGAATTCTCTGTCCAACTCATTCTGAATGAGTTTGAAAAAGCTTTCAGCCCCTGTATGTTATCTATCCTCAATTATAAGGCAAAAGAGAGAGAGGACAAATAAAAAGAAAGCGTAATCAAGACAGAAAGAAATCCTTCATAGATCCAAAGCCACAGAGCAAGCTCACTACCTGAGGAAGACAATGTAGACGTTTCTTGGACAAGAGAATCATTTGCTGTCTTTGATAGAGAACATGATGGATACTCATGCTCAGGAGACTGCATGGTTTGATATGTATCCTAGAAATATATATCCAATAAGACATAATTTCAGTTTCCTAGGGCAAATTAGAACGAAATCATTTAAACAACACACCAAGTTTTAATGAAACCCAAAAGGTCTTAAAAGTTTACAGATTGGGGCAGGGCTGTTATGATGTAAAATATCAAGTTACACCACTTTCTAACATGTTAAGCTTCTAAAGGAAAAAAGAACCAAAGAATGGCGGACGTAATTGCATAAGCATCATAACTGATTAATATTCTTGGTACCATTAAAATAAATTAATCAGTCACTAAATTAGACAGCGTAACTACAAACCTCTCTTGCATACCCTTCGCTCTTGTTCTCCTGTTGATCCAAACTCGGCACAGCATGCCTAATACTCGTTTCTTCTTTCTGATAATCTACAGGCAGTTCCGTTGGATGCAATCCTATATAATTTTCGTTTCCTTAAAAAAATGTCTTATCTTACAACAATTGCAAAACTATTGGGAGGAAGGGGGGAAGAAAGTATGAGAATAGTACCAGAGGCTGACGACACTGCAGTTTCTGGGACAATTATATCATTCAAATGCTCAGGTGAACTGCAGGACTGATCTTTCCCAGGAAAGTATTTCATGATTGAACATGTCCCCTGTCAAAAGCATTCAATAACCAATGTAAAAATAATCAACCAAAAATTTTGTTTCTTCCATCTTTAAACAGTGGAAAACTGGATAACTTTAGCGCACCCCATTCCACAAGGCCTAATACATGAAACAATCTTTGCAGGGTATGGGATTGTTATATATGGGCATGATAAGCTTCAAGTAGTAAAACTACAGTACTAAAAATTAGATAAACAAATTCTTCCAAGAAAGGACTTTGGAAGATACTAAATTCGAGCTTACAGATGGTATTGCAACTATTTTGCTTGCTGAAACAGAAAGAGAAGTTATTCCCCATCCATTGTGTCGACTTCGCAAAGACTTGATCCTGTATGAGCCAAGATATTCACGTAACCCAGCTTGAAATAGGTTTAGTGTGTCTTCTTTGATCTTGGCAGTGCCATATCTCAAGGGGCATGACTTAGAAGGAAACTTTCTGTCTGACTCAGAGTCACTGAACTGCAGGATAGGTATAATCACACAGGTGTCAGTTGGAGTTAGGTATTCGAGATATTTTCACACAAATGGATGTTTCATCCAGGAGTGATTTTTTAAGAATGACAAAAGAGACAACATTTGCCATTTAATGAAATACTAGATACCACGAATGCTCTTGCATGCAGAGTAAGTGTGTGTGCAATCCGCTTATTCTGGTCAAGGTCTGAATGAAGACGTTCACTCAGTTCTTCACAAAGTTGATTAAGCCAGTGTTCAACCTGGAGATGCAGTAACAGGGAAAAAAATGTCAGCCTCTATCATAAAATCTCCACCGCAGTTTATATGTGAAGGACTTTTATATAAACAATAAATCAAATGAAAAGATATCATTAAGATAATTGTCAAGATGCAGATGCCAGAGTCATCATAGTACTAACAGTGCAAAAAAATAAGCACCAAAGTTTTAGGAGGATAAATTTAGCTTCATGGTTATATTCTTTACTTACAGAATAAAGATAAGCTTTTTTGATGTTTAATAGCATTGGTAACCTAAGAAATGGACCACTGTCCTACAATTTTCTCAATGTTAAGTGTTCAATGGCTTTGAAGCTAGGGAAGTGCATGTAAGATGAGGGAAAAAAAGAAGGGTGGAAAAAAGAGAAGAATAGAGCCATGATGGATGGTTGTCTATTAGGTTACAACATCAATTAATGAACCTAGTTGCAAATAAAATTTAAGCCACTTAACTGTATGCGGATTCTTTAGATGGCAAACCTTGGTAACAAGAATAAGGTGACTCCTTTGCGGAAACAGCCTCTTTGCAAAGAAACAATGGGAAAGCTGTGTACAAATATGACCCTCCCCAGATCCTCGCAAAGCAGAGAGCATTGTGCACTGGGGACTCCCTTTACTATATGTGGAATCTTAAGTCTTCGAACCATATTATAGAACATGGGGTTAAGGGAGATAACCTAAGTCTTAAGGTGCCCCATTAACCACCTAGATTACTCTCTTCTCATTCCTTTCTTCCTTCTCCCATCTCTCTTCTTATTGTTCCTTATTTATATTTTGCTCCATATTCAACTTAGAATCAGAGCCTGATTCCACATTCCTTATTTCTGTTAGTAAACACAAGCAAAATAGAAGAAGAAAAGAAAAGATCCAGGAAATTTTCAATGTAGGCAAAAACCTACCGTTGTCCGTCTGTGACTTCTACTTTTCTTCATATTTCAGGAATCTTTTGGCTACTTCTACGAAATCTTTGATCAGGCTTGTTTCCAAGCAAAACAGTGCACCAAGCTCAATCTATGGGATTAACTAACACAATTAGATTGACTTTAAATTTGAATTTTTGATAGGGTCTTTGCGAGAAAGAGGTCCAACGATGGCTGTTTTAGCCTAGACCAGTGAGTTTTAACAATGTTTCCTCTTTTACCAGCTAGGTTATTTTATCATAGTTAGCTCTATTTATTAGGTACCTCTGAATCTGTTTAAGATTCCTTGAAGTTAGTTGAGTTAGCCAATCCTTGAACTAGTTTTATGTTAGTTGTAATATGAAATTTGATTTTGCAGACATGACAGGAGGCAGTAAGGCCTCCATTAGCAGCAAGGAGAGTGGGATAACTTATGTTGAACCACTTGGAGATAGTCCAGATCTTCAGATCGGTCTTATTAAGTTGGATACTGTTACTGTTTGATTTGATCATTTGGGCACATTTCCTACCATTGCTCATGGCTTGACTGTTATAATGCAGGAGATGTTGAGGACCTGAACAAAGAAGGGCCAACACTTCAGAAATCAAATTCAGAGAATGCACTTGTTTTGAAGTACCTGATTAATTTAGTGCAAGCCGCTATTTATTGTACTTTCTTGTTGTTATTTGAAACAAGCAACACATACATATACCAGAAATTGGTGTTGTATAAGCTTAAGAACTGAGGAAGAAGATTAATGAGTCAGAAGGATATCTCACTTGATAAGTACTATGCTGACATTAGTAGTATGTGGCAGACTTTATTATTATCAGAGTTTTAAGCATGAGCTCAAGATGTAGCTACCTCCAACATATGGTGGAGATAGATTCTTGCTGGCTTGAACATAGAATGTGATCAAATTTGGTACAAGTCTTAAGCTGATATCCTTTTCCTAGTTCCAGAAAGGACTGGTCATACTCCCTGTCAAGACCTTTCTTGCTTCATGTGTTATCTCGACTTCACACAACAAACTAGGTTAGTTGAAGTCTGTTGAGAAGGGCAGGAGTGTGGATTGTGATCAGTTCAAGTGTGGATGTGTTGGGAGAAGATAGGGGGAGCACTATTGGAAGTTACATGGTGGCCCTAGCCAAAAGGTGGTCTCCATGTGGTGATATCATCAATCATCAGTAAAAACATATTATAGACTTTCTTGATCACCTCTATTAATACTCATACATCTTCTGGAAGGAACTAAAAACTCTCAGGTGTCTGATTGCTAGACTTGATACTTCATCTCCCATAGGTTCTTCCATTGCACCAATTGTCTGTTCTGACTTTATTAACACAAGTAAGACTGCAGTACGCTTCATGCTTCTTTCTTCCTTGATAATTGAATCTGGAGCTACTGCAGTGTCTTAAACATCTTCTTTTTTTTTTCCTTTCCTCAAGCTTACTTCTTCTAGTAAGGATAAATATAGAGGTGCTAATGTCTATAACTTGACATTCCTCCCTCTACATCTTTCCTCTGTTTTTCATGTTCCAAACTTCTCTGCTAATTTCATTTAACTGCTCAATGACCTTTTCTCTTACACATTATGTCTTTCAAGAACTAAAGGCAAGGGAACAACCAAGGAGCATTGATATGGATATCATACCGATATGGAAACAGAAATGGACATGGATAAGATATGAGATAGGGTGAAGTATAGAAAAAGCACAAGTTGCCTAATGTGAAGATGTCATTCAATATATTATAATATTACATAAATGTTCGCATAGATAATAGATTCGCTAATACATTGGAATAATAATACATTATTAAAAATGAAACCCGGGTGATTACATGCATTATCTTGTTAGCATAAACATTATTCATGAATGATGAATAAGAATGAGAAGAAAGAATAGGGTAGAGAAGGATTAATGCGTAATAGACCAGTACATACTGAAGCAATCGATCTTAAAGCACGAGGGCCAGGAAATGTCTTCCCAGAGCCATGACTTTTGGGAAGAAGACGACCTTCTACCTCATCCCCACTAATTCCTCTTGCAATGTTCCATAACCAAGTACTGAATCACAGATAAAAGACAAATCAGAAGCAACATTCAGACATGCACCTCAAAACTATTAACAAGAAGATTATAAATAAACCTTTAACATAAAAGAATAAATTCTTTATTTGTTATTTTTTATTATTTTTTTATTTAACCTTTAGCAAGCTGAAGTCATAAAATTTGGACAATAAAACATGAAAAAGAAAAAGTT